>NW_026042390.1:0-300000 GCF_023856365.1 Brienomyrus brachyistius | reverse complement strand
GTAAGGTCCTGCTCTGACCCAGACGTTACCCTGACATGGCAACCGAGAGCGGTCCGCTCAATCGCCGTCATTCCATGCGGTATGTGGGCCACAATATGGCCTGATCTCAAACAGAGCCTGGTCACCTGTGGCTAACATACAGTACGGTCCTGCTCTGGCCCAGATGTTAACCTGACATGGCAACCGAGAGCGGTCCGCTCAATCGCCATCATTCCATGCAGTATGTGGGCCACAATAGGGCCTGATCTCAAACAGAGCCTGGTCACCTGTGGCTAACATACAGTAAGGTCCTGCTCTGGCCCAGATGTAAACCTGACGCGGCAACCGAGAGCGGTCTGCTCAATCGCCGTCATTCCATGTGGTATGTGGGCCACAATAGGGCCTGATCTCAAACAGAGCCTGGTCACTTGTGACTAACATACAGTAAGGTCCTGCTCTGGCCCAGATGTTAACCTGACGCGGCAACCGAGAGCGGTCTGCTCAATCGCCGTCATTCCATGTGGTATGTGGGCCACAATAGGGCCTGATCTCAAACAGAGCCTGGTAACCTGTGGCTAACATACAGTAAGGTCCTGCTCTGACCCAGATGTTAACCTGACGTGGCAACCGAGAGCGGTCCGCTCAATCGGCGTCATTCCATGTGGTATGTGGGCCACAATTGGGCCTGATCTCAGAGCCTGGTCACCTGTGACTAACATACAGTACGGTCCTGCTCTGGCCCAGATGTTAACCTGACATGGCAACCGAGAGCGGTCCGCTCAATTGCCGTCATTCCATGCGGTATGTGGGCCACAATAGGGCCTGATCTCAAACAGAGCCTGGTCACCTGTGGGTAACATACAGTACGGTCCTGCTCTGACCCAGACGTTAACCTGACGTGGCAACCGAGAGCGGTCCGCTCAATCGCCGTCATTCCATGCGGTATGTGGGCCACAATAGGGCCTGATCTCAAACAGAGCCTGGTCACCTGTGGCTAACATACAGTACGGTCCTGCTCTGACCCAGACGTTAACCTGACGTGGCAACCGAGAGCGGTCCGCTCAATCGGCGTCATTCCATGCGGTATGTGGGCCACAATATGGCCTGATCTCAAACAGAGCCTGGTCACCTGTGGCTAACATACAGTACGGTCCTGCTCTGGCCCAGATGTTAACCTGACATGGCAACCGAGAGCGGTCCGCTCAATCGCCATCATTCCATGCAGTATGTGGGCCACAATAGGGCCTGATCTCAAACAGAGCCTGGTCACCTGAGGCTAACATACAGTACGGTCCATCTCTGGCCCAGATGTTAACCTGACGCGGCAACCGAGAGCGGTCCGCTCAATCGCCGTCATTCCATGCGGTATGTGGGCCACAATAGGGCCTGATCTCAAACAGAGCCTGGTCACTTGTGACTAACATACAGTAAGGTCCTGCTCTGGCCCAGATGTTAACCTGACGCGGCAACCGAGAGCGGTCTGCTCAATCGCCGTCATTCCATGTGGTATGTGGGCCACAATAGGGCCTGATCTCAAACAGAGCCTGGTCACCTGTGGCTAACATACAGTAAGGTCCTGCTCTGGCCCAGATGTTAACCTGGCGCGGCTACCGAGGGCAGTCTGCTCAATCGCCGTCATTCCATGTGGTATTTGGGCCACAATACGGCCTGATCTCAAACAGAACCTGGTCACCTGTGACTAACATACAGTAAGGTCCTGCTCTGACCCAGATGTTAACCTGACGTGGCAACCGACAGCGGTCTGCTCAATCGCCGTCATTCCATGTGGTATGTGGGCCACAATAGGGCCAGATCTCAAACAGAGCCTGGTCACTTGTGACTAACATACAGTAAGGTCCTGCTCTGACCCAGACGTTGCCCTGACGTGGCAACCGAGAGCGGTCCGCTCAATCGGCGTCATTCCATGTGGTATGTGGGCTGCAATAGGGCCTGATCTCAAAAAGAGCCTGGTCACTTGTGACTAACATACAGTAAGGTCCTGCTCTGACCCAGACGTTGCCCTGACGTGGCAACCGAGAGCGGTCCGCTCAATCGGCGTCATTCCATGTGGTATGTGGGCTGCAATAGGGCCTGATCTCAAAAAGAGCCTGGTCACTTGTGACTAACATACAGTAAGGTCCTGCTCTGACCCAGATGTTACCCTGACATGGCAACCGAGAGCGGTCTGCTCAATCGCCATCATTCCATGCAGTATGTGGGCCACAATAGGGCCTGATCTCAGACAGAGCCTGGTCACTTGTGACTAACATACAGTAAGGTCCTGCTCTGACCCAGATGTTAACCTGACATGGCAACCGAGAGCGGTCTGCTCAATCGCCGTCATTCCATGTGGTATATGGGCCACAATAGGGCCTGATCTCAAACAGAGCCTGGTCACTTGTGACTAACATACAGTAAGGTCCTGCTCTGACCCAAACGTCACCCTGACATGGCAACCGAGAGCGGTCCACTCAATCGCCGTCATTCCATGTGGTATGTGGGCTACAATAGGGCCTGATCTCAAAAAGAGCCTGGTCACTTGTGACTAACATACAGTAAGGTCCTGCTCTGACCCAGATGTTACCCTGACATGGCAACCGAGAGCGGTCCGCTCAATCGCCGTCATTCCATGCGGTATGTGGGCCACAATAGGGCCTGATCTCAGAGCCTGGTCACCTGTGACTAACATACAGTAAGGTCCTGCTCTGGCCCAGATGTTAACCTGACGCGGCAACCGAGAGCGGTCTGCTCAATCGCCGTCATTCCATGTGGTATGTGGGCCACAATAGGGCCTGATCTCAGAGCCTGGTCACTTGTGACTAACACACAGTAAGGTCCTACTCTGGCCCAGATGTTAACCTGACGCGGCAACCGAGACCGGTCTGCTCAATCGCCGTCATTCCATGTGGTATGTGGGCCACAATAGGGCCTGATCTCAGAGCCTGGTCACCTGTGACTAACATACAGTAAGGTCCTGCTCTGGCCCAGATGTTAACCTGACACGGCAACCGAGAGCGGTCTGCTCAATCGCCGTCATTCCATGTGGTATGTGGGCCACAATAGGGCCTGATCTCAGAGCCTGGTCACTTGTGACTAACACACAGTAAGGTCCTGCTCTGGACCAGATGTTACCCTGACGCGGCAACCGAGAGCGGTCTGCTCAATCGCCGTCATTCCATGTGGTATGTGGGCCACAATAGGGCCTGATCTCAGAGCCTGGTCACTTGTGACTAACATACAGTAAGGTCCAGCTCTGGCCCAGATGTTAACCTGGCGCGGCAACCGAGAGCGGTCTGCTCAATCGCCGTCATTCCATGCGGTATGTGGGCCACAATAGGGCCTGATCTCAAACAGAGCCTGGTCACTTGTGACTAACATACAGTACGGACCTGCTCTGACCCAGACGTTACCCTGACATGGCAACCGAGAGCGGTCCGCTCAATCGCCGTCATTCCATGTGGTATGTGGGCCACAATAGGGCCTGATCTCAAACAGAGCCTGGTCACCTGTGGCTAACATACAGTACGGTCCTGCTCTGGCCCAGATGTTAACCTGACATGGCAACCGAGAGCGGTCCGCTCAATCGCCATCATTCCATGCAGTATGTGGGCCACAATAGGGCCTGATCTCAAACAGAGCCTGGTCACCTGAGGCTAAACATACAGTACGGTCCTTCTCTGGCCCAGATGTTAACCTGACGCGGCAACCGAGAGCGGTCCGCTCAATCGCCGTCATTCCATGCGGTATGTGGGCCACAATAGGGCCTGATCTCAAACAGAGCCTGGTCACTTGTGACTAACATACAGTAAGGTCCTGCTCTGGCCCAGATGTTAACCTGACGCGGCAACCGAGAGCGGTCTGCTCAATCGCCGTCATTCCATGTGGTATGTGGGCCACAATAGGGCCTGATCTCAAACAGAGCCTGGTCACCTGTGGCTAACATACAGTAAGGTCCTGCTCTGGCCCAGATGTTAACCTGGCGCGGCTACCGAGGGCAGTCTGCTCAATCGCCGTCATTCCATGTGGTATGTGGGCCACAATAGGGCCTGATCTCAAACAGAGCCTGGTCACTTGTGACTAACATACAGTAAGGTCCTGCTCTGGCCCAGATGTTAACCTGACGCGGCAACCGAGAGCGGTCTGCTCAATCGCCGTCATTCCATGTGGTATGTGGGCCACAATAGGGCCTGATCTCAAACAGAGCCTGGTCACCTGTGGCTAACATACAGTAAGGTCCTGCTCTGGCCCAGATGTTAACCTGGCGCGGCAACCGAGACCGGTCTGCTCAATCGCCGTCATTCCATGCGGTATGTGGGCCACAATAGGGCCTGATCTCAAACAGAGCCTGGTCACCTGTGGCTACCATACAGTACGGTCCTGCTCTGACCCAGTTGTTAACCTGACGTGGCAACCGAGAGCGGTCTGCTCAATCGCCGTCATTCCATGCGGTATGTGGGCCACAATAGGGCCTGATCTCAAACAGAGCCTGGTCACTTGTGACTAACATACAGTAAGGTCCTGCTCTGACCCAGACGTTACCCTGACATGGCAACCGAGAGCGGTCCGCTCAATCGCCGTCATTCCATGCGGTATGTGGGCCACAATATGGCCTGATCTCAAACAGAGCCTGGTCACCTGTGGCTAACATACAGTACGGTCCTGCTCTGGCCCAGATGTTAACCTGACATGGCAACCGAGAGCGGTCCGCTCAATCGCCATCATTCCATGCAGTATGTGGGCCACAATAGGGCCTGATCTCAAACAGAGCCTGGTCACCTGTGGCTAACATACAGTAAGGTCCTGCTCTGGCCCAGATGTAAACCTGACGCGGCAACCGAGAGCGGTCTGCTCAATCGCCGTCATTCCATGTGGTATGTGGGCCACAATAGGGCCTGATCTCAAACAGAGCCTGGTCACTTGTGACTAACATACAGTAAGGTCCTGCTCTGGCCCAGATGTTAACCTGACGCGGCAACCGAGAGCGGTCTGCTCAATCGCCGTCATTCCATGTGGTATGTGGGCCACAATAGGGCCTGATCTCAAACAGAGCCTGGTAACCTGTGGCTAACATACAGTAAGGTCCTGCTCTGACCCAGATGTTAACCTGACGTGGCAACCGAGAGCGGTCCGCTCAATCGGCGTCATTCCATGTGGTATGTGGGCCACAATTGGGCCTGATCTCAGAGCCTGGTCACCTGTGACTAACATACAGTACGGTCCTGCTCTGGCCCAGATGTTAACCTGACATGGCAACCGAGAGCGGTCCGCTCAATCGCCGTCATTCCATGCGGTATGTGGGCCACAATAGGGCCTGATCTCAAACAGAGCCTGGTCACCTGTGGGTAACATACAGTACGGTCCTGCTCTGACCCAGACGTTAACCTGACGTGGCAACCGAGAGCGGTCCGCTCAATCGCCGTCATTCCATGCGGTATGTGGGCCACAATAGGGCCTGATCTCAAACAGAGCCTGGTCACCTGTGGCTAACATACAGTACGGTCCTGCTCTGACCCAGACGTTAACCTGACGTGGCAACCGAGAGCGGTCCGCTCAATCGTCGTCATTCCATGCGGTATGTGGGCCACAATATGGCCTGATCTCAAACAGAGCCTGGTCACCTGTGGCTAACATACAGTACGGTCCTGCTCTGGCCCAGATGTTAACCTGACATGGCAACCGAGAGCGGTCCGCTCAATCGCCGTCATTCCATGTGGTATGTGGGCCACAATAGGGCCAGATCTCAAACAGAGCCTGGTCACTTGTGACTAACATACAGTAAGGTCCTGCTCTGACCCAGACGTTGCCCTGACATGGCAACCGAGAGCGGTCCGCTCAATCGGCGTCATTCCATGTGGTATGTGGGCTACAATAGGGCCTGATCTCAAAAAGAGCCTGGTCACTTGTGACTAACATACAGTAAGGTCCTGCTCTGACCCAGATGTTACCCTGACATGGCAACCGAGAGCGGTCTGCTCAATCGCCATCATTCCATGCAGTATGTGGGCCACAATAGGGCCTGATCTCAGACAGAGCCTGGTCACTTGTGACTAACATACAGTAAGGTCCTGCTCTGACCCAGATGTTAACCTGACATGGCAACCGAGAGCGGTCTGCTCAATCGCCGTCATTCCATGTGGTATATGGGCCACAATAGGGCCTGATCTCAAACAGAGCCTGGTCACTTGTGACTAACATACAGTAAGGTCCTGCTCTGACCCAAACGTCACCCTGACATGGCAACCGAGAGCGGTCCACTCAATCGCCGTCATTCCATGTGGTATGTGGGCTACAATAGGGCCTGATCTCAAAAAGAGCCTGGTCACTTGTGACTAACATACAGTAAGGTCCTGCTCTGACCCAGATGTTACCCTGACATGGCAACCGAGAGCGGTCCGCTCAATCGCCGTCATTCCATGCGGTATGTGGGCCACAATAGGGCCTGATCTCAGAGCCTGGTCACCTGTGACTAACATACAGTAAGGTCCTGCTCTGGCCCAGATGTTAACCTGACGCGGCAACCGAGAGCGGTCTGCTCAATCGCCGTCATTCCATGTGGTATGTGGGCCACAATAGGGCCTGATCTCAGAGCCTGGTCACTTGTGACTAACACACAGTAAGGTCCTACTCTGGCCCAGATGTTAACCTGACGCGGCAACCGAGACCGGTCTGCTCAATCGCCGTCATTCCATGTGGTATGTGGGCCACAATAGGGCCTGATCTCAGAGCCTGGTCACCTGTGACTAACATACAGTAAGGTCCTGCTCTGGCCCAGATGTTAACCTGACACGGCAACCGAGAGCGGTCTGCTCAATCGCCGTCATTCCATGTGGTATGTGGGCCACAATAGGGCCTGATCTCAGAGCCTGGTCACTTGTGACTAACACACAGTAAGGTCCTGCTCTGGACCAGATGTTACCCTGACGCGGCAACCGAGAGCGGTCTGCTCAATCGCCGTCATTCCATGTGGTATGTGGGCCACAATAGGGCCTGATCTCAGAGCCTGGTCACTTGTGACTAACATACAGTAAGGTCCAGCTCTGGCCCAGATGTTAACCTGGCGCGGCAACCGAGAGCGGTCTGCTCAATCGCCGTCATTCCATGCGGTATGTGGGCCACAATAGGGCCTGATCTCAAACAGAGCCTGGTCACTTGTGACTAACATACAGTACGGACCTGCTCTGACCCAGACGTTACCCTGACATGGCAACCGAGAGCGGTCCGCTCAATCGCCGTCATTCCATGTGGTATGTGGGCCACAATAGGGCCTGATCTCAAACAGAGCCTGGTCACCTGTGGCTAACATACAGTACGGTCCTGCTCTGGCCCAGATGTTAACCTGACATGGCAACCGAGAGCGGTCCGCTCAATCGCCATCATTCCATGCAGTATGTGGGCCACAATAGGGCCTGATCTCAAACAGAGCCTGGTCACCTGAGGCTAACATACAGTACGGTCCTTCTCTGGCCCAGATGTTAACCTGACGCGGCAACCGAGAGCGGTCCGCTCAATCGCCGTCATTCCATGCGGTATGTGGGCCACAATAGGGCCTGATCTCAAACAGAGCCTGGTCACTTGTGACTAACATACAGTAAGGTCCTGCTCTGGCCCAGATGTTAACCTGACGCGGCAACCGAGAGCGGTCTGCTCAATCGCCGTCATTCCATGTGGTATGTGGGCCACAATAGGGCCTGATCTCAAACAGAGCCTGGTCACCTGTGGCTAACATACAGTAAGGTCCTGCTCTGGCCCAGATGTTAACCTGGCGCGGCTACCGAGGGCAGTCTGCTCAATCGCCGTCATTCCATGTGGTATGTGGGCCACAATAGGGCCTGATCTCAAACAGAGCCTGGTCACTTGTGACTAACATACAGTAAGGTCCTGCTCTGGCCCAGATGTTAACCTGACGCGGCAACCGAGAGCGGTCTGCTCAATCGCCGTCATTCCATGTGGTATGTGGGCCACAATAGGGCCTGATCTCAAACAGAGCCTGGTCACCTGTGGCTAACATACAGTAAGGTCCTGCTCTGGCCCAGATGTTAACCTGGCGCGGCAACCGAGACCGGTCTGCTCAATCGCCGTCATTCCATGCGGTATGTGGGCCACAATAGGGCCTGATCTCAAACAGAGCCTGGTCACCTGTGGCTACCATACAGTACGGTCCTGCTCTGACCCAGTTGTTAACCTGACGTGGCAACCGAGAGCGGTCTGCTCAATCGCCGTCATTCCATGCGGTATGTGGGCCACAATAGGGCCTGATCTCAAACAGAGCCTGGTCACTTGTGACTAACATACAGTAAGGTCCTGCTCTGACCCAGACGTTACCCTGACATGGCAACCGAGAGCGGTCCGCTCAATCGCCGTCATTCCATGCGGTATGTGGGCCACAATATGGCCTGATCTCAAACAGAGCCTGGTCACCTGTGGCTAACATACAGTACGGTCCTGCTCTGGCCCAGATGTTAACCTGACATGGCAACCGAGAGCGGTCCGCTCAATCGCCATCATTCCATGCAGTATGTGGGCCACAATAGGGCCTGATCTCAAACAGAGCCTGGTCACCTGTGGCTAACATACAGTAAGGTCCTGCTCTGGCCCAGATGTAAACCTGACGCGGCAACCGAGAGCGGTCTGCTCAATCGCCGTCATTCCATGTGGTATGTGGGCCACAATAGGGCCTGATCTCAAACAGAGCCTGGTCACTTGTGACTAACATACAGTAAGGTCCTGCTCTGGCCCAGATGTTAACCTGACGCGGCAACCGAGAGCGGTCTGCTCAATCGCCGTCATTCCATGTGGTATGTGGGCCACAATAGGGCCTGATCTCAAACAGAGCCTGGTAACCTGTGGCTAACATACAGTAAGGTCCTGCTCTGACCCAGATGTTAACCTGACGTGGCAACCGAGAGCGGTCCGCTCAATCGGCGTCATTCCATGTGGTATGTGGGCCACAATTGGGCCTGATCTCAGAGCCTGGTCACCTGTGACTAACATACAGTACGGTCCTGCTCTGGCCCAGATGTTAACCTGACATGGCAACCGAGAGCGGTCCGCTCAATCGCCGTCATTCCATGTGGTATGTGGGCCACAATAGGGCCTGATCTCAAACAGAGCCTGGTCACCTGTGGCTAACATACAGTAAGGTCCTGCTCTGGCCCAGATGTTAACCTGATGTGGCAACCGAGAGCGGTCCGCTCAATCGCCGTCATTCCATGTGGTATGTGGGCCACAATAGGGCCTGATCTCAGAGCCTGGTCACCTGTGGCTAACATACAGTAAGGTCCTGCTCTGACCCAGAAGTTAACCTGGCGCGGCAACCGAGACCGGTCTGCTCAATCGCCGTCATTCCATGCGGTATGTGGGCCACAATAGGGCCTGATCTCAAACAGAGCCTGGTCACCTGTGGCTACCATACAGTACGGTCCTGCTCTGACCCAGTTGTTAACCTGACGTGGCAACCGAGAGCGGTCTGCTCAATCGCCGTCATTCCATGCGGTATGTGGGCCACAATAGGGCCTGATCTCAAACAGAGCCTGGTCATTTGTGACTAACATACAGTACGGTCCTGCTCTGACCCAGACGTTACCCTGACATGGCAACCGAGAGCGGTCCGCTCAATCGCCGTCATTCCATGTGGTATGTGGGCCACAATAGGGCCTGATCTCAGAGCCTGGTCACCTGTGGCTAACATACAGTAAGGTCCTGCTCTGACCCAGAAGTTAACCTGGCGCGGCAACCGAGACCGGTCTGCTCAATCGCCGTCATTCCATGCGGTATGTGGGCCACAATAGGGCCTGATCTCAAACAGAGCCTGGTCACCTGTGGCTACCATACAGTACGCTCCTGCTCTGACCCAGTTGTTAACCTGACGTGGCAACCGAGAGCGGTCTGCTCAATCGCCGTCATTCCATGCGGTATGTGGGCCACAATAAGGCCTGATCTCAAACAGAGCCTGGTCACTTGTGACTAACATACAGTAAGGTCCTGCTCTGACCCAGACGTTACCCTGACATGGCAACCGAGAGCGGTCCGCTCAATCGCCGTCATTCCATGCGGTATGTGGGCCACAATATGGCCTGATCTCAAACAGAGCCTGGTCACCTGTGGCTAACATACAGTACGGTCCTGCTCTGGCCCAGATGTTAACCTGACATGGCAACCGAGAGCGGTCCGCTCAATCGCCATCATTCCATGCAGTATGTGGGCCACAATAGGGCCTGATCTCAAACAGAGCCTGGTCACCTGTGGCTAACATACAGTAAGGTCCTGCTCTGGCCCAGATGTTAACCTGACGCGGCAACCGAGAGCGGTCTGCTCAATCGCCGTCATTCCATGTGGTATGTGGGCCACAATAGGGCCTGATCTCAAACAGAGCCTGGTCACTTGTGACTAACATACAGTAAGGTCCTGCTCTGGCCCAGATGTTAACCTGACGCGGCAACCGAGAGCGGTCTGCTCAATCGCCGTCATTCCATGTGGTATGTGGGCCACAATAGGGCCTGATCTCAAACAGAGCCTGGTCACTTGTGACTAACATACAGTAAGGTCCTGCTCTGACCCAAACGTCACCCTGACATGGCAACCGAGAGCGGTCCACTCATTCGCCGTCATTCCATGTGGTATGTGGGCTACAATAGGGCCTGATCTCAAAAAGAGCCTGGTCACTTGTGACTAACATACAGTAAGGTCCTGCTCTGACCCAGATGTTACCCTGACATGGCAACCGAGAGCGGTCCGCTCAATCGCCGTCATTCCATGCGGTATGTGGGCCACAATAGGGCCTGATCTCAGAGCCTGGTCACCTGTGACTAACATACAGTAAGGTCCTGCTCTGGCCCAGATGTTAACCTGACGCGGCAACCGAGAGCGGTCTGCTCAATCGCCGTCATTCCATGTGGTATGTGGGCCACAATAGGGCCTGATCTCAGAGCCTGGTCACTTGTGACTAACACACAGTAAGGTCCTACTCTGGCCCAGATGTTAACCTGACGCGGCAACCGAGACCGGTCTGCTCAATCGCCGTCATTCCATGTGGTATGTGGGCCACAATAGGGCCTGATCTCAGAGCCTGGTCACCTGTGACTAACATACAGTAAGGTCCTGCTCTGGCCCAGATGTTAACCTGACGCGGCAACCGAGAGCGGTCTGCTCAATCGCCGTCATTCCATGTGGTATGTGGGCCACAATAGGGCCTGATCTCAGAGCCTGGTCACTTGTGACTAACACACAGTAAGGTCCTGCTCTGGACCAGATGTTACCCTGACATGGCAACCGAGAGCGGTCTGCTCAATCGCCGTCATTCCATGTGGTATGTGGGCCACAATAGGGCCTGATCTCAGAGCCTGGTCACCTGTGACTAACATACAGTAAGGTCCTGCTCTGGCCCAGATGTTAACCTGACGCGGCAACCGAGAGCGGTCTGCTCAATCGCCGTCATTCCATGTGGTATGTGGGCCACAATAGGGCCTGATCTCAGAGCCTGGTCACTTGTGACTAACATACAGTAAGGTCCAGCTCTGGCCCAGATGTTAACCTGGCGCGGCAACCGAGAGCGGTCTGCTCAATCGCCGTCATTCCATGTGGTATGTGGGCCACAATAGGGCCTGATCTCAAACAGAGCCTGGTCACTTGTGACTAACATACAGTACGGACCTGCTCTGACCCAGACGTTACCCTGACATGGCAACCGAGAGCGGTCCGCTCAATCGCCGTCATTCCATGTGGTATGTGGGCCACAATAGGGCCTGATCTCAAACAGAGCCTGGTCACCTGTGGCTAACATACAGTAAGGTCCTGCTCTGGCCCAGATGTTAACCTGATGTGGCAACCGAGAGCGGTCCGCTCAATCGCCGTCATTCCATGTGGTATGTGGGCCACAATAGGGCCTGATCTCAGAGCCTGGTCACCTGTGGCTAACATACAGTAAGGTCCTGCTCTGACCCAGAAGTTAACCTGGCGCGGCAACCGAGACCGGTCTGCTCAATCGCCGTCATTCCATGCGGTATGTGGGCCACAATAGGGCCTGATCTCAAACAGAGCCTGGTCATTTGTGGCTACCATACAGTACGGTCCTGCTCTGACCCAGTTGTTAACCTGACGTGGCAACCGAGAGCGGTCTGCTCAATCGCCGTCATTCCATGTGGTATGTGGGCCACAATAGGGCCTGATCTCAGAGCCTGGTCACTTGTGACTAACACACAGTAAGGTCCTGCTCTGGGCCAGATGTTACCCTGACATGGCAACCGAGAGCGGTCTGCTCAATCGCCGTCATTCCATGTGGTATGTGGGCCACAATAGGGCCTGATCTCAGAGCCTGGTCACTTGTGACTAACATACAGTAAGGTCCAGCTCTGGCCCAGATGTTAACCTGGCGCGGCAACCGAGAGCGGTCTGCTCAATCGCCGTCATTCCATGTGGTATGTGGGCCACAATAGGGCCTGATCTCAAACAGAGCCTGGTCACTTGTGACTAACATACAGTACGGACCTGCTCTGACCCAGACGTTACCCTGACATGGCAACCGAGAGCGGTCCGCTCAATCGCCGTCATTCCATGTGGTATGTGGGCCACAATAGGGCCTGATCTCAGAGCCTGGTCACCTGTGGCTAACATACAGTAAGGTCCTGCTCTGACCCAGAAGTTAACCTGGCGCGGCAACCGAGACCGGTCTGCTCAATCGCCGTCATTCCATGTGGTATGTGGGCCACAATAGGGCCTGATCTCAAACAGAGCCTGGTCACTTGTGACTAACATACAGTAAGGTCCTGCTCTGGCCCAGATGTTAACCTGACGCGGCAACCGAGAGCGGTCTGCTCAATCGCCGTCATTCCATGCGGTATGTGGGCCACAATAGGGCCTGATCTCAAACAGAGCCTGGTCACTTGTGACTAACATACAGTAAGGTCCTGCTCTGGCCCAGATGTTAACCTGACGCGGCAACCGAGAGCGGTCTGCTCAATCGCCGTCATTCCATGTGGTATGTGGGCCACAATAGGGCCTGATCTCAAACAGAGCCTGGTCACCTGTGGCTAACATACAGTAAGGTCCTGCTCTGGCCCAGATGTTAACCTGGCGCGGCTACCGAGGGCAGTCTGCTCAATCGCCGTCATTCCATGTGGTATGTGGGCCACAATAGGGCCTGATCTCAAACAGAGCCTGGTCACTTGTGACTAACATACAGTAAGGTCCTGCTCTGGCCCAGATGTTAACCTGACGCGGCAACCGAGAGCGGTCTGCTCAATCGCCGTCATTCCATGTGGTATGTGGGCCACAATAGGGCCTGATCTCAAACAGAGCCTGGTCACCTGTGGCTAACATACAGTAAGGTCCTGCTCTGGCCCAGATGTTAACCTGGCGCGGCAACCGAGACCGGTCTGCTCAATCGCCGTCATTCCATGCGGTATGTGGGCCACAATAGGGCCTGATCTCAAACAGAGCCTGGTCACCTGTGGCTACCATACAGTACGGTCCTGCTCTGACCCAGTTGTTAACCTGACGTGGCAACCGAGAGCGGTCTGCTCAATCGCCGTCATTCCATGCGGTATGTGGGCCACAATAGGGCCTGATCTCAAACAGAGCCTGGTCACTTGTGACTAACATACAGTAAGGTCCTGCTCTGACCCAGACGTTACCCTGACATGGCAACCGAGAGCGGTCCGCTCAATCGCCGTCATTCCATGCGGTATGTGGGCCACAATATGGCCTGATCTCAAACAGAGCCTGGTCACCTGTGGCTAACATACAGTACGGTCCTGCTCTGGCCCAGATGTTAACCTGACATGGCAACCGAGAGCGGTCCGCTCAATCGCCATCATTCCATGCAGTATGTGGGCCACAATAGGGCCTGATCTCAAACAGAGCCTGGTCACCTGTGGCTAACATACAGTAAGGTCCTGCTCTGGCCCAGATGTAAACCTGACGCGGCAACCGAGAGCGGTCTGCTCAATCGCCGTCATTCCATGTGGTATGTGGGCCACAATAGGGCCTGATCTCAAACAGAGCCTGGTCACTTGTGACTAACATACAGTAAGGTCCTGCTCTGGCCCAGATGTTAACCTGACGCGGCAACCGAGAGCGGTCTGCTCAATCGCCGTCATTCCATGTGGTATGTGGGCCACAATAGGGCCTGATCTCAAACAGAGCCTGGTAACCTGTGGCTAACATACAGTAAGGTCCTGCTCTGACCCAGATGTTAACCTGACGTGGCAACCGAGAGCGGTCCGCTCAATCGGCGTCATTCCATGTGGTATGTGGGCCACAATTGGGCCTGATCTCAGAGCCTGGTCACCTGTGACTAACATACAGTACGGTCCTGCTCTGGCCCAGATGTTAACCTGACATGGCAACCGAGAGCGGTCCGCTCAATCGCCGTCATTCCATGTGGTATGTGGGCCACAATAGGGCCTGATCTCAAACAGAGCCTGGTCACCTGTGGCTAACATACAGTAAGGTCCTGCTCTGGCCCAGATGTTAACCTGATGTGGCAACCGAGAGCGGTCCGCTCAATCGCCGTCATTCCATGTGGTATGTGGGCCACAATAGGGCCTGATCTCAGAGCCTGGTCACCTGTGGCTAACATACAGTAAGGTCCTGCTCTGACCCAGAAGTTAACCTGGCGCGGCAACCGAGACCGGTCTGCTCAATCGCCGTCATTCCATGCGGTATGTGGGCCACAATAGGGCCTGATCTCAAACAGAGCCTGGTCACCTGTGGCTACCATACAGTACGGTCCTGCTCTGACCCAGTTGTTAACCTGACGTGGCAACCGAGAGCGGTCTGCTCAATCGCCGTCATTCCATGCGGTATGTGGGCCACAATAGGGCCTGATCTCAAACAGAGCCTGGTCATTTGTGACTAACATACAGTACGGTCCTGCTCTGACCCAGACGTTACCCTGACATGGCAACCGAGAGCGGTCCGCTCAATCGCCGTCATTCCATGTGGTATGTGGGCCACAATAGGGCCTGATCTCAGAGCCTGGTCACCTGTGGCTAACATACAGTAAGGTCCTGCTCTGACCCAGAAGTTAACCTGGCGCGGCAACCGAGACCGGTCTGCTCAATCGCCGTCATTCCATGCGGTATGTGGGCCACAATAGGGCCTGATCTCAAACAGAGCCTGGTCACCTGTGGCTACCATACAGTACGCTCCTGCTCTGACCCAGTTGTTAACCTGACGTGGCAACCGAGAGCGGTCTGCTCAATCGCCGTCATTCCATGCGGTATGTGGGCCACAATAAGGCCTGATCTCAAACAGAGCCTGGTCACTTGTGACTAACATACAGTAAGGTCCTGCTCTGACCCAGACGTTACCCTGACATGGCAACCGAGAGCGGTCCGCTCAATCGCCGTCATTCCATGCGGTATGTGGGCCACAATATGGCCTGATCTCAAACAGAGCCTGGTCACCTGTGGCTAACATACAGTACGGTCCTGCTCTGGCCCAGATGTTAACCTGACATGGCAACCGAGAGCGGTCCGCTCAATCGCCATCATTCCATGCAGTATGTGGGCCACAATAGGGCCTGATCTCAAACAGAGCCTGGTCACCTGTGGCTAACATACAGTAAGGTCCTGCTCTGGCCCAGATGTTAACCTGACGCGGCAACCGAGAGCGGTCTGCTCAATCGCCGTCATTCCATGTGGTATGTGGGCCACAATAGGGCCTGATCTCAAACAGAGCCTGGTCACTTGTGACTAACATACAGTAAGGTCCTGCTCTGGCCCAGATGTTAACCTGACGCGGCAACCGAGAGCGGTCTGCTCAATCGCCGTCATTCCATGTGGTATGTGGGCCACAATAGGGCCTGATCTCAAACAGAGCCTGGTCACTTGTGACTAACATACAGTAAGGTCCTGCTCTGACCCAAACGTCACCCTGACATGGCAACCGAGAGCGGTCCACTCATTCGCCGTCATTCCATGTGGTATGTGGGCTACAATAGGGCCTGATCTCAAAAAGAGCCTGGTCACTTGTGACTAACATACAGTAAGGTCCTGCTCTGACCCAGATGTTACCCTGACATGGCAACCGAGAGCGGTCCGCTCAATCGCCGTCATTCCATGCGGTATGTGGGCCACAATAGGGCCTGATCTCAGAGCCTGGTCACCTGTGACTAACATACAGTAAGGTCCTGCTCTGGCCCAGATGTTAACCTGACGCGGCAACCGAGAGCGGTCTGCTCAATCGCCGTCATTCCATGTGGTATGTGGGCCACAATAGGGCCTGATCTCAGAGCCTGGTCACTTGTGACTAACACACAGTAAGGTCCTACTCTGGCCCAGATGTTAACCTGACGCGGCAACCGAGACCGGTCTGCTCAATCGCCGTCATTCCATGTGGTATGTGGGCCACAATAGGGCCTGATCTCAGAGCCTGGTCACCTGTGACTAACATACAGTAAGGTCCTGCTCTGGCCCAGATGTTAACCTGACGCGGCAACCGAGAGCGGTCTGCTCAATCGCCGTCATTCCATGTGGTATGTGGGCCACAATAGGGCCTGATCTCAGAGCCTGGTCACTTGTGACTAACACACAGTAAGGTCCTGCTCTGGACCAGATGTTACCCTGACATGGCAACCGAGAGCGGTCTGCTCAATCGCCGTCATTCCATGTGGTATGTGGGCCACAATAGGGCCTGATCTCAGAGCCTGGTCACCTGTGACTAACATACAGTAAGGTCCTGCTCTGGCCCAGATGTTAACCTGACGCGGCAACCGAGAGCGGTCTGCTCAATCGCCGTCATTCCATGTGGTATGTGGGCCACAATAGGGCCTGATCTCAGAGCCTGGTCACTTGTGACTAACATACAGTAAGGTCCAGCTCTGGCCCAGATGTTAACCTGGCGCGGCAACCGAGAGCGGTCTGCTCAATCGCCGTCATTCCATGTGGTATGTGGGCCACAATAGGGCCTGATCTCAAACAGAGCCTGGTCACTTGTGACTAACATACAGTACGGACCTGCTCTGACCCAGACGTTACCCTGACATGGCAACCGAGAGCGGTCCGCTCAATCGCCGTCATTCCATGTGGTATGTGGGCCACAATAGGGCCTGATCTCAAACAGAGCCTGGTCACCTGTGGCTAACATACAGTAAGGTCCTGCTCTGGCCCAGATGTTAACCTGATGTGGCAACCGAGAGCGGTCCGCTCAATCGCCGTCATTCCATGTGGTATGTGGGCCACAATAGGGCCTGATCTCAGAGCCTGGTCACCTGTGGCTAACATACAGTAAGGTCCTGCTCTGACCCAGAAGTTAACCTGGCGCGGCAACCGAGACCGGTCTGCTCAATCGCCGTCATTCCATGCGGTATGTGGGCCACAATAGGGCCTGATCTCAAACAGAGCCTGGTCATTTGTGGCTACCATACAGTACGGTCCTGCTCTGACCCAGTTGTTAACCTGACGTGGCAACCGAGAGCGGTCTGCTCAATCGCCGTCATTCCATGTGGTATGTGGGCCACAATAGGGCCTGATCTCAGAGCCTGGTCACTTGTGACTAACACACAGTAAGGTCCTGCTCTGGGCCAGATGTTACCCTGACATGGCAACCGAGAGCGGTCTGCTCAATCGCCGTCATTCCATGTGGTATGTGGGCCACAATAGGGCCTGATCTCAGAGCCTGGTCACTTGTGACTAACATACAGTAAGGTCCAGCTCTGGCCCAGATGTTAACCTGGCGCGGCAACCGAGAGCGGTCTGCTCAATCGCCGTCATTCCATGTGGTATGTGGGCCACAATAGGGCCTGATCTCAAACAGAGCCTGGTCACTTGTGACTAACATACAGTACGGACCTGCTCTGACCCAGACGTTACCCTGACATGGCAACCGAGAGCGGTCCGCTCAATCGCCGTCATTCCATGTGGTATGTGGGCCACAATAGGGCCTGATCTCAGAGCCTGGTCACCTGTGGCTAACATACAGTAAGGTCCTGCTCTGACCCAGAAGTTAACCTGGCGCGGCAACCGAGACCGGTCTGCTCAATCGCCGTCATTCCATGTGGTATGTGGGCCACAATAGGGCCTGATCTCAAACAGAGCCTGGTCACCTGTGGCTACCATACAGTACGGTCCTGCTCTGACCCAGTTGTTAACCTGACGTGGCAACCGAGAGCGGTCTGCTCAATCGCCGTCATTCCATGCGGTATGTGGGCCACAATAGGGCCTGATCTCAAACAGAGCCTGGTCATTTGTGACTAACATACAGTACGGTCCTGCTCTGACCCAGACGTTACCCTGACATGGCAACCGAGAGCGGTCCGCTCAATCGCCGTCATTCCATGTGGTATGTGGGCCACAATAGGGCCTGATCTCAGAGCCTGGTCACCTGTGGCTAACATACAGTAAGGTCCTGCTCTGACCCAGAAGTTAACCTGGCGCGGCAACCGAGACCGGTCTGCTCAATCGCCGTCATTCCATGCGGTATGTGGGCCACAATAGGGCCTGATCTCAGAGCCTGGTCACCTGTGGCTAACATACAGTAAGGTCCTGCTCTGACCCAGAAGTTAACCTGGCGCGGCAACCGAGACCGGTCTGCTCAATCGCCGTCATTCCATGCGGTATGTGGGCCACAATAGGGCCTGATCTCAAACAGAGCCTGGTCACCTGTGGCTACCATACAGTACGGTCCTGCTCTGACCCAGTTGTTAACCTGACGTGGCAACCGAGAGCGGTCTGCTCAACCGCCGTCATTCCATGCGGTATGTGGGCCACAATAAGGCCTGATCTCAAACAGAGCCTGGTCACTTGTGACTAACATACAGTAAGGTCCTGCTCTGACCCAGACGTTACCCTGACATGGCAACCGAGAGCGGTCCGCTCAATCGCCGTCATTCCATGCGGTATGTGGGCCACAATATGGCCTGATCTCAAACAGAGCCTGGTCACCTGTGGCTAACATACAGTACGGTCCTGCTCTGGCCCAGATGTTAACCTGACATGGCAACCGAGAGCGGTCCGCTCAATCGCCATCATTCCATGCAGTATGTGGGCCACAATAGGGCCTGATCTCAAACAGAGCCTGGTCACCTGTGGCTAACCTACAGTAAGGTCCTGCTCTGGCCCAGATGTTAACCTGACGCGGCAACCGAGAGCGGTCTGCTCAATCGCCGTCATTCCATGTGGTATGTGGGCCACAATAGGGCCTGATCTCAAACAGAGCCTGGTCACTTGTGACTAACATACAGTAAGGTCCTGCTCTGACCCAAACGTCACCCTGACATGGCAACCGAGAGCGGTCCACTCAATCGCCGTCATTCCATGTGGTATGTGGGCTACAATAGGGCCTGATCTCAAAAAGAGCCTGGTCACTTGTGACTAACATACAGTAAGGTCCTGCTCTGACCCAGATGTTACCCTGACATGGCAACCGAGAGCGGTCCGCTCAATCGCCGTCATTCCATGCGGTATGTGGGCCACAATAGGGCCTGATCTCAGAGCCTGGTCACCTGTGACTAACATACAGTAAGGTCCTGCTCTGGCCCAGATGTTAACCTGACGCGGCAACCGAGAGCGGTCTGCTCAATCGCCGTCATTCCATGTGGTATGTCGGCCACAATAGGGCCTGATCTCAGAGCCTGGTCACTTGTGACTAACACACAGTAAGGTCCTACTCTGGCCCAGATGTTAACCTGACGCGGCAACCGAGACCGGTCTGCTTAATCGCCGTCATTCCATGTGGTATGTGGGCCACAATAGGGCCTGATCTCACAGCCTGGTCACCTGTGACTAACATACAGTAAGGTCCTGCTCTGGCCCAGATGTTAACCTGACGCGGCAACCGAGAGCGGTCTGCTCAATCGCCGTCATTCCATGTGGTATGTGGGCCACAATAGGGCCTGATCTCAGAGCCTGGTCACTTGTGACTAACACACAGTAAGGTCCTGCTCTGGACCAGATGTTACCCTGACATGGCAACCGAGAGCGGTCTGCTCAATCGCCGTCATTCCATGTGGTATGTGGGCCACAATAGGGCCTGATCTCAGAGCCTGGTCACTTGTGACTAACATACAGTAAGGTCCTGCTCTGGCCCAGATGTTAACCTGACGCGGCAACCGAGAGCGGTCTGCTCAATCGCCGTCATTCCATGTGGTATGTGGGCCACAATAGGGCCTGATCTCAAACAGAGCCTGGTCACCTGTGGCTAACATACAGTAAGGTCCTGCTCTGACCCAGATGTTAACCTGACGTGGCAACCGACAGCGGTCTGCTCAATCGCCGTCATTCCATGTGGTATGTGGGCCACAATAGGGCCAGATCTCAAACAGAGCCTGGTCACTTGTGACTAACATACAGTAAGGTCCTGCTCTGACCCAGACGTTGCCCTGACATGGCAACCGAGAGCGGTCCGCTCAATCGGCGTGATTCCATGTGGTATGTGGGCTACAATAGGGCCTGATCTCAAAAAGAGCCTGGTCACTTGTGACTAACATACAGTAAGGTCCTGCTCTGACCCAGATGGTACCCTGACATGGCAACCGAGAGCGGTCTGCTCAATCGCCATCATTCCATGCAGTATGTGGGCCACAATAGGGCCTGATCTCAGACAGAGCCTGGTCACTTGTGACTAACATACAGTAAGGTCCTGCTCTGACCCAGATGTTAACCTGACATGGCAACCGAGAGCGGTCTGCTCAATCGCCGTCATTCCATGTGGTATATGGGCCACAATAGGGCCTGATCTCAAACAGAGCCTGGTCACTTGTGACTAACATACAGTAAGGTCCTGCTCTGACCCGAACGTCACCCTGACATGGCAACCGAGAGCGGTCCACTCAATCGCCGTCATTCCATGTGGTATGTGGGCTACAATAGGGCCTGATCTCAAAAAGAGCCTGGTCACTTGTGACTAACATACAGTAAGGTCCTGCTCTGACCCAGATGTTACCCTGACATGGCAACCGAGAGCGGTCCGCTCAATCGCCGTCATTCCATGCGGTATGTGGGCCACAATAGGGTCTGATCTCAGAGCCTGGTCACCTGTGACTAACATACAGTAAGGTCCTGCTCTGGCCCAGATGTTAACCTGACGCGGCAACCGAGAGCGGTCTGCTCAATCGCCGTCATTCCATGTGGTATGTGGGCCACAATAGGGCCTGATCTCAGAGCCTGGTCACTTGTGACTAACACACAGTAAGGTCCTACTCTGGCCCAGATGTTAACCTGACGCGGCAACCGAGAGCGGTCTGCTCAATCGCCGTCATTCCATGTGGTATGTGGGCCACAATAGGGCCTGATCTCAGAGCCTGGTCACCTGTGACTAACATACAGTAAGGTCCTGCTCTGGCCCAGATGTTAACCTGACGCGGCAACCGAGAGCGGTCTGCTCAATCGCCGTCATTCCATGTGGTATGTGGGCCACAATAGGGCCTGATCTCAGAGCCTGGTCACTTGTGACTAACATACAGTAAGGTCCAGCTCTGGCCCAGATGTTAACCTGGCGCGGCAACCGAGAGCGGTCTGCTCAATCGCCGTCATTCCATGTGGTATGTGGGCCACAATAGGGCCTGATCTCAAACAGAGCCTGGTCACTTGTGACTAACATACAGTACGGACCTGCTCTGACCCAGACGTTACCCTGACATGGCAACCGAGAGCGGTCCGCTCAATCGCCGTCATTCCATGTGGTATGTGGGCCACAATAGGGCCTGATCTCAAACAGAGCCTGGTCACCTGTGGCTAACATACAGTAAGGTCCTGCTCTGGCCCAGATGTTAACCTGATGTGGCAACCGAGAGCGGTCCGCTCAATCGCCGTCATTCCATGTGGTATGTGGGCCACAATAGGGCCTGATCTCAGAGCCTGGTCACCTGTGGCTAACATACAGTAAGGTCCTGCTCTGACCCAGAAGTTAACCTGGCGCGGCAACCGAGACCGGTCTGCTCAATCGCCGTCATTCCATGCGGTATGTGGGCCACAATAGGGCCTGATCTCAAACAGAGCCTGGTCACCTGTGGCTACCATACAGTACGGTCCTGCTCTGACCCAGTTGTTAACCTGACGTGGCAACCGAGAGCGGTCTGCTCAATCGCCGTCATTCCATGCGGTATGTGGGCCACAATAGGGCCTGATCTCAAACAGAGCCTGGTCATTTGTGACTAACATACAGTACGGTCCTGCTCTGACCCAGACGTTACCCTGACATGGCAACCGAGAGCGGTCCGCTCAATCGCCGTCATTCCATGTGGTATGTGGGCCACAATAGGGCCTGATCTCAGAGCCTGGTCACCTGTGGCTAACATACAGTAAGGTCCTGCTCTGACCCAGAAGTTAACCTGGCGCGGCAACCGAGACCGGTCTGCTCAATCGCCGTCATTCCATGCGGTATGTGGGCCACAATAGGGCCTGATCTCAAACAGAGCCTGGTCACCTGTAGCTACCATACAGTACGGTCCTGCTCTGACCCAGTTGTTAACCTGACGTGGCAACTGAGAGCGGTCTGCTCAATCCCCGTCATTCCATGCGGTATGTGGGCCACAATAGGGCCTGATCTCAAACAGAGCCTGGTCATTTGTGACTAACATACAGTAGTACGGTCCTGCTCTGACCCAGACGTTACCCTGACATGGCAACCGAGAGCGGTCCGCTCAATCGCCGTCATTCCATGTGGTATGTGGGCCACAATAGGGCCTGATCTCAGAGCCTGGTCACCTGTGGCTAACATACAGTAAGGTCCTGCTCTGACCCAGAAGTTAACCTGGCGCGGCAACCGAGACCGGTCTACTCAATCGCCGTCATTCCATGTGGTATGTGGGCCACAATAGGGCCTGATCTCAAACAGAGCCTGGTCACTTGTGACTAACATACAGTACGGACCTGCTCTGACCCAGAAGTTAACCTGGCGCGGCAACCGAGAGCGGTCTGCTCAATCGCCGTCATTCCATGTGGTATGTGGGCCACAATAGGGCCTGATCTCAAACAGAGCCTGGTCACTTGTGACTAACATACAGTACGGACCTGCTCTGACCCAGACGTTACCCTGACATGGCAACCGAGAGCGGTCCGCTCAATCGCCGTCATTCCATGTGGTATGTGGGCCACAATAGGGCCTGATCTCAAACAGAGCCTGGTCACCTGTGGCTAACATACAGTAAGGTCCTGCTCTGGCCCAGATGTTAACCTGATGTGGCAACCGAGAGCGGTCCGCTCAATCGCCGTCATTCCATGTGGTATGTGGGCCACAATAGGGCCTGATCTCAGAGCCTGGTCACCTGTGGCTAACATACAGTAAGGTCCTGCTCTGACCCAGAAGTTAACCTGGCGCGGCAACCGAGAGCGGTCTGCTCAATCGCCGTCATTCCATGTGGTATGTGGGCCACAATAGGGCCTGATCTCAAACAGAGCCTGGTCACTTGTGACTAACATACAGTACGGACCTGCTCTGACCCAGACGTTACCCTGACATGGCAACCGAGAGCGGTCCGCTCAATCGCCGTCATTCCATGTGGTATGTGGGCCACAATAGGGCCTGATCTCAAACAGAGCCTGGTCACCTGTGGCTAACATACAGTAAGGTCCTGCTCTGGCCCAGATGTTAACCTGATGTGGCAACCGAGAGCGGTCCGCTCAATCGCCGTCATTCCATGTGGTATGTGGGCCACAATAGGGCCTGATCTCAGAGCCTGGTCACCTGTGGCTAACATACAGTAAGGTCCTGCTCTGACCCAGAAGTTAACCTGGCGCGGCAACCGAGACCGGTCTGCTCAATCGCCGTCATTCCATGCGGTATGTGGGCCACAATAGGGCCTGATCTCAAACAGAGCCTGGTCACCTGTGGCTACCATACAGTACGGTCCTGCTCTGACCCAGTTGTTAACCTGACGTGGCAACCGAGAGCGGTCTGCTCAATCGCCGTCATTCCATGCGGTATGTGGGCCACAATAGGGCCTGATCTCAAACAGAGCCTGGTCATTTGTGACTAACATACAGTACGGTCCTGCTCTGACCCAGACGTTACCCTGACATGGCAACCGAGAGCGGTCCGCTCAATCGCCGTCATTCCATGTGGTATGTGGGCCACAATAGGGCCTGATCTCAGAGCCTGGTCACCTGTGGCTAACATACAGTAAGGTCCTGCTCTGACCCAGAAGTTAACCTGGCGCGGCAACCGAGACCGGTCTGCTCAATCGCCGTCATTCCATGCGGTATGTGGGCCACAATAGGGCCTGATCTCAAACAGAGCCTGGTCACCTGTGGCTACCATACAGTACGGTCCTGCTCTGACCCAGTTGTTAACCTGACGTGGCAACCGAGAGCGGTCTGCTCAATCGCCGTCATTCCATGCGGTATGTGGGCCACAATAAGGCCTGATCTCAAACAGAGCCTGGTCACTTGTGACTAACATACAGTAAGGTCCTGCTCTGACCCAGACGTTACCCTGACATGGCAACCGAGAGCGGTCCGCTCAATCGCCGTCATTCCATGCGGTATGTGGGCCACAATATGGCCTGATCTCAAACAGAGCCTGGTCACCTGTGGCTAACATACAGTACGGTCCTGCTCTGGCCCAGATGTTAACCTGACATGGCAACCGAGAGCGGTCCGCTCAATCGCCATCATTCCATGCAGTATGTGGGCCACAATAGGGCCTGATCTCAAACAGAGCCTGGTCACCTGTGGCTAACATACAGTAAGGTCCTGCTCTGGCCCAGATGTTAACCTGACGCGGCAACCGAGAGCGGTCTGCTCAATCGCCGTCATTCCATGTGGTATGTGGGCCACAATAGGGCCTGATCTCAAACAGAGCCTGGTCACTTGTGACTAACATACAGTAAGGTCCTGCTCTGGCCCAGATGTTAACCTGACGCGGCAACCGAGAGCGGTCTGCTCAATCGCCGTCATTCCATGTGGTATGTGGGCCACAATAGGGCCTGATCTCAAACAGAGCCTGGTCACTTGTGACTAACATACAGTAAGGTCCTGCTCTGACCCAAACGTCACCCTGACATGGCAACCGAGAGCGGTCCGCTCAATCGCCGTCATTCCATGCGGTATGTGGGCCACAATAGGGCCTGATCTCAGAGCCTGGTCACCTGTGACTAACATACAGTAAGGTCCTGCTCTGGCCCAGATGTTAACCTGACGCGGCAACCGAGAGCGGTCTGCTCAATCGCCGTCATTCCATGTGGTATGTGGGCCACAATAGGGCCTGATCTCAGAGCCTGGTCACTTGTGACTAACACACAGTAAGGTCCTACTCTGGCCCAGATGTTAACCTGACGCGGCAACCGAGACCGGTCTGCTCAATCGCCGTCATTCCGTGTGGTATGTGGGCCACAATAGGGCCTGATCTCAGAGCCTGGTCACCTGTGACTAACACACAGTAAGGTCCTGCTCTGGACCAGATGTTACCCTGACATGGCAACCGAGAGCGGTCTGCTCAATCGCCGTCATTCCATGTGGTATGTGGGCCACAATAGGGCCTGATCTCAGAGCCTGGTCACCTGTGACTAACATACAGTAAGGTCCTGCTCTGGCCCAGATGTTAACCTGACGCGGCAACCGAGAGCGGTCTGCTCAATCGCCGTCATTCCATGTGGTATGTGGGCCACAATAGGGCCTGATCTCAGAGCCTGGTCACTTGTGACTAACATACAGTAAGGTCCAGCTCTGGCCCAGATGTTAACCTGGCGCGGCAACCGAGAGCGGTCTGCTCAATCGCCGTCATTCCATGCGGTATGTGGGCCACAATAGGGCCTGATCTCAAACAGAGCCTGGTCACTTGTGACTAACATACAGTACGGACCTGCTCTGACCCAGACGTTACCCTGACATGGCAACCGAGAGCGGTCCGCTCAATCGCCGTCATTCCATGTGGTATGTGGGCCACAATAGGGCCTGATCTCAGAGCCTGGTCACCTGTGGCTAACATACAGTAAGGTCCTGCTCTGACCCAGAAGTTAACCTGGCGCGGCAACCGAGACCGGTCTGCTCAATCGCCGTCATTCCATGCGGTATGTGGGCCACAATAGGGCCTGATCTCAAACAGAGCCTGGTCACCTGTGGCTACCATACAGTACGGTCCTGCTCTGACCCAGTTGTTAACCTGACGTGGCAACCGAGAGCGGTCTGCTCAATCGCCGTCATTCCATGCGGTATGTGGGCCACAATAAGGCCTGATCTCAAACAGAGCCTGGTCACTTGTGACTAACATACAGTAAGGTCCTGCTCTGACCCAGACGTTACCCTGACATGGCAACCGAGAGCGGTCCGCTCAATCGCCGTCATTCCATGCGGTATGTGGGCCACAATATGGCCTGATCTCAAACAGAGCCTGGTCACCTGTGGCTAACATACAGTACGGTCCTGCTCTGGCCCAGATGTTAACCTGACATGGCAACCGAGAGCGGTCCGCTCAATCGCCATCATTCCATGCAGTATGTGGGCCACAATAGGGCCTGATCTCAAACAGAGCCTGGTCACCTGTGGCTAACATACAGTAAGGTCCTGCTCTGGCCCAGATGTTAACCTGACGCGGCAACCGAGAGCGGTCTGCTCAATCGCCGTCATTCCATGTGGTATGTGGGCCACAATAGGGCCTGATCTCAAACAGAGCCTGGTCACTTGTGACTAACATACAGTAAGGTCCTGCTCTGGCCCAGATGTTAACCTGACGCGGCAACCGAGAGCGGTCTGCTCAATCGCCGTCATTCCATGTGGTATGTGGGCCACAATAGGGCCTGATCTCAAACAGAGCCTGGTCACTTGTGACTAACATACAGTAAGGTCCTGCTCTGACCCAAACGTCACCCTGACATGGCAACCGAGAGCGGTCCGCTCAATCGCCGTCATTCCATGCGGTATGTGGGCCACAATAGGGCCTGATCTCAGAGCCTGGTCACCTGTGACTAACATACAGTAAGGTCCTGCTCTGGCCCAGATGTTAACCTGACGCGGCAACCGAGAGCGGTCTGCTCAATCGCCGTCATTCCATGTGGTATGTGGGCCACAATAGGGCCTGATCTCAGAGCCTGGTCACTTGTGACTAACACACAGTAAGGTCCTACTCTGGCCCAGATGTTAACCTGACGCGGCAACCGAGACCGGTCTGCTCAATCGCCGTCATTCCGTGTGGTATGTGGGCCACAATAGGGCCTGATCTCAGAGCCTGGTCACCTGTGACTAACACACAGTAAGGTCCTGCTCTGGACCAGATGTTACCCTGACATGGCAACCGAGAGCGGTCTGCTCAATCGCCGTCATTCCATGTGGTATGTGGGCCACAATAGGGCCTGATCTCAGAGCCTGGTCACCTGTGACTAACATACAGTAAGGTCCTGCTCTGGCCCAGATGTTAACCTGACGCGGCAACCGAGAGCGGTCTGCTCAATCGCCGTCATTCCATGTGGTATGTGGGCCACAATAGGGCCTGATCTCAGAGCCTGGTCACTTGTGACTAACATACAGTAAGGTCCAGCTCTGGCCCAGATGTTAACCTGGCGCGGCAACCGAGAGCGGTCTGCTCAATCGCCGTCATTCCATGCGGTATGTGGGCCACAATAGGGCCTGATCTCAAACAGAGCCTGGTCACTTGTGACTAACATACAGTACGGACCTGCTCTGACCCAGACGTTACCCTGACATGGCAACCGAGAGCGGTCCGCTCAATCGCCGTCATTCCATGTGGTATGTGGGCCACAATAGGGCCTGATCTCAAACAGAGCCTGGTCACCTGTGGCTAACATACAGTAAGGTCCTGCTCTGGCCCAGATGTTAACCTGATGTGGCAACCGAGAGCGGTCCGCTCAATCGCCGTCATTCCATGTGGTATGTGGGCCACAATAGGGCCTGATCTCAGAGCCTGGTCACCTGTGGCTAACATACAGTAAGGTCCTGCTCTGACCCAGAAGTTAACCTGGCGCGGCAACCGAGACCGGTCTGCTCAATCGCCGTCATTCCATGCGGTATGTGGGCCACAATAGGGCCTGATCTCAAACAGAGCCTGGTCACCTGTGGCTACCATACAGTACGGTCCTGCTCTGACCCAGTTGTTAACCTGACGCGGCAACCGAGAGCGGTCTGCTCAATCGCCGTCATTCCATGTGGTATGTGGGCCACAATAGGGCCTGATCTCAAACAGAGCCTGGTCACTTGTGACTAACATACAGTAAGGTCCTGCTCTGACCCAAACGTCACCCTGACATGGCAACCGAGAGCGGTCCGCTCAATCGCCGTCATTCCATGCGGTATGTGGGCCACAATAGGGCCTGATCTCAGAGCCTGGTCACCTGTGACTAACATACAGTAAGGTCCTGCTCTGGCCTAGATGTTAACCTGACGCGGCAACCGAGAGCGGTCTGCTCAATCGCCGTCATTCCATGTGGTATGTGGGCCACAATAGGGCCTGATCTCAGAGCCTGGTCACCTGTGACTAACATACAGTAAGGTCCTGCTCTGGCCCAGATGTTAACCTGACGCGGCAACCGAGAGCGGTCTGCTCAATCGCCGTCATTCCATGTGGTATGTGGGCCACAATAGGGCCTGATCTCAGAGCCTGGTCTCTTGTGACTAACATACAGTAAGGTCCAGCTCTGGCCCAGATGTTAACCTGGCGCGGCAACCGAGAGCGGTCTGCTCAATCGCCGTCATTCCATGCGGTATGTGGGCCACAATAGGGCCTGATCTCAAACAGAGCCTGGTCACTTGTGACTAACATACAGTACGGACCTGCTCTGACCCAGACGTTACCCTGACATGGCAACCGAGAGCGGTCCGCTCAATCGCCGTCATTCCATGTGGTATGTGGGCCACAATAGGGCCTGATCTCAAACAGAGCCTGGTCACCTGTGGCTAACATACAGTAAGGTCCTGCTCTGGCCCAGATGTTAACCTGATGTGGCAACCGAGAGCGGTCCGCTCAATCGCCGTCATTCCATGTGGTATGTGGGCCACAATAGGGCCTGATCTCAGAGCCTGGTCACCTGTGGCTAACATACAGTAAGGTCCTGCTCTGACCCAGAAGTTAACCTGGCGCGGCAACCGAGAGCGGTCTGCTCAATCGCCGTCATTCCATGTGGTATGTGGGCCACAATAGGGCCTGATCTCAAACAGAGCCTGGTCACTTGTGACTAACATACAGTACGGACCTTCTCTGACCCAGACGTTACCCTGACATGGCAACCGAGAGCGGTCCGCTCAATCGCCGTCATTCCATGTGGTATGTGGGCCACAATAGGGCCTGATCTCAAACAGAGCCTGGTCACCTGTGGCTAACATACAGTAAGGTCCTGCTCTGGCCCAGATGTTAACCTGATGTGGCAACCGAGAGCGGTCCGCTCAATCGCCGTCATTCCATGTGGTATGTGGGCCACAATAGGGCCTGATCTCAGAGCCTGGTCACCTGTGGCTAACATACAGTAAGGTCCTGCTCTGACCCAGAAGTTAACCTGGCGCGGCAACCGAGACCGGTCTGCTCAATCGCCGTCATTCCATGCGGTATGTGGGCCACAATAGGGCCTGATCTCAAACAGAGCCTGGTCACCTGTGGCTACCATACAGTACGGTCCTGCTCTGACCCAGTTGTTAACCTGACGTGGCAACCGAGAGCGGTCTGCTCAATCGCCGTCATTCCATGCGGTATGTGGGCCACAATAGGGCCTGATCTCAAACAGAGCCTGGTCATTTGTGACTAACATACAGTACGGTCCTGCTCTGACCCAGACGTTACCCTGACATGGCAACCGAGAGCGGTCCGCTCAATCGCCGTCATTCCATGTGGTATGTGGGCCACAATAGGGCCTGATCTCAGAGCCTGGTCACCTGTGGCTAACATACAGTAAGGTCCTGCTCTGACCCAGAAGTTAACCTGGCGCGGCAACCGAGACCGGTCTGCTCAATCGCCGTCATTCCATGCGGTATGTGGGCCACAATAGGGCCTGATCTCAAACAGAGCCTGGTCACCTGTGGCTACCATACAGTACGGTCCTGCTCTGACCCAGTTGTTAACCTGACGTGGCAACCGAGAGCGGTCTGCTCAATCGCCGTCATTCCATGCGGTATGTGGGCCACAATAGGGCCTGATCTCAAACAGAGCCTGGTCATTTGTGACTAACATACAGTACGGTCCTGCTCTGACCCAGACGTTACCCTGACATGGCAACCGAGAGCGGTCCGCTCAATCGCCGTCATTCCATGTGGTATGTGGGCCACAATAGGGCCTGATCTCAGAGCCTGGTCACCTGTGGCTAACATACAGTAAGGTCCTGCTCTGACCCAGAAGTTAACCTGGCGCGGCAACCGAGACCGGTCTGCTCAATCGCCGTCATTCCATGCGGTATGTGGGCCACAATAGGGCCTGATCTCAAACAGAGCCTGGTCACCTGTGGCTACCATACAGTACGGTCCTGCTCTGACCCAGTTGTTAACCTGACGTGGCAACCGAGAGCGGTCTGCTCAATCGCCGTCATTCCATGCGGTATGTGGGCCACAATAAGGCCTGATCTCAAACAGAGCCTGGTCACTTGTGACTAACATACAGTAAGGTCCTGCTCTGACCCAGACGTTACCCTGACATGGCAACCGAGAGCGGTCCGCTCAATCGCCGTCATTCCATGCGGTATGTGGGCCACAATATGGCCTGATCTCAAACAGAGCCTGGTCACCTGTGGCTAACATACAGTACGGTCCTGCTCTGGCCCAGATGTTAACCTGACATGGCAACCGAGAGCGGTCCGCTCAATCGCCATCATTCCATGCAGTATGTGGGCCACAATAGGGCCTGATCTCAAACAGAGCCTGGTCACCTGTGGCTAACATACAGTAAGGTCCTGCTCTGGCCCAGATGTTAACCTGACGCGGCAACCGAGAGCGGTCTGCTCAATCGCCGTCATTCCATGTGGTATGTGGGCCACAATAGGGCCTGATCTCAAACAGAGCCTGGTCACTTGTGACTAACATACAGTAAGGTCCTGCTCTGGCCCAGATGTTAACCTGACGCGGCAACCGAGAGCGGTCTGCTCAATCGCCGTCATTCCATGTGGTATGTGGGCCACAATAGGGCCTGATCTCAAACAGAGCCTGGTCACTTGTGACTAACATACAGTAAGGTCCTGCTCTGACCCAAACGTCACCCTGACATGGCAACCGAGAGCGGTCCGCTCAATCGCCGTCATTCCATGCGGTATGTGGGCCACAATAGGGCCTGATCTCAGAGCCTGGTCACCTGTGACTAACATACAGTAAGGTCCTGCTCTGGCCCAGATGTTAACCTGACGCGGCAACCGAGAGCGGTCTGCTCAATCGCCGTCATTCCATGTGGTATGTGGGCCACAATAGGGCCTGATCTCAGAGCCTGGTCACTTGTGACTAACACACAGTAAGGTCCTACTCTGGCCCAGATGTTAACCTGACGCGGCAACCGAGACCGGTCTGCTCAATCGCCGTCATTCCGTGTGGTATGTGGGCCACAATAGGGCCTGATCTCAGAGCCTGGTCACCTGTGACTAACACACAGTAAGGTCCTGCTCTGGACCAGATGTTACCCTGACATGGCAACCGAGAGCGGTCTGCTCAATCGCCGTCATTCCATGTGGTATGTGGGCCACAATAGGGCCTGATCTCAGAGCCTGGTCACCTGTGACTAACATACAGTAAGGTCCTGCTCTGGCCCAGATGTTAACCTGACGCGGCAACCGAGAGCGGTCTGCTCAATCGCCGTCATTCCATGTGGTATGTGGGCCACAATAGGGCCTGATCTCAGAGCCTGGTCACTTGTGACTAACATACAGTAAGGTCCAGCTCTGGCCCAGATGTTAACCTGGCGCGGCAACCGAGAGCGGTCTGCTCAATCGCCGTCATTCCATGCGGTATGTGGGCCACAATAGGGCCTGATCTCAAACAGAGCCTGGTCACTTGTGACTAACATACAGTACGGACCTGCTCTGACCCAGACGTTACTCTGACATGGCAACCGAGAGCGGTCCGCTCAATCGCCGTCATTCCATGTGGTATGTGGGCCACAATAGGGCCTGATCTCAAACAGAGCCTGGTCACCTGTGGCTAACATACAGTAAGGTCCTGCTCTGGCCCAGATGTTAACCTGATGTGGCAACCGAGAGCGGTCCGCTCAATCGCCGTCATTCCATGTGGTATGTGGGCCACAATAGGGCCTGATCTCAGAGCCTGGTCACCTGTGGCTAACATACAGTAAGGTCCTGCTCTGACCCAGAAGTTAACCTGGCGCGGCAACCGAGACCGGTCTGCTCAATCGCCGTCATTCCATGCGGTATGTGGGCCACAATAGGGCCTGATCTCAAACAGAGCCTGGTCACCTGTGGCTACCATACAGTACGGTCCTGCTCTGACCCAGTTGTTAACCTGACGTGGCAACCGAGAGCGGTCTGCTCAATTGCCGTCATTCCATGCGGTATGTGGGCCACAATAGGGCCTGATCTCAAACAGAGCCTGGTTATTTGTGACTAACATACAGTACGGTCCTGCTCTGACCCAGACGTTACCCTGACATGGCAACCGAGAGCGGTCCGCTCAATCGCCGTCATTCCATGTGGTATGTGGGCCACAATAGGGCCTGATCTCAAAGCCTGGTCACCTGTGGCTAACATACAGTAAGGTCCTGCTCTGACCCAGAAGTTAACCTGGCGCGGCAACCGAGAGCGGTCTGCTCAATCGCCGTCATTTCATGCGGTATGTGGGCCACAATAGGGCCTGATCTCAAACAGAGCCTGGTCACCTGTGGCTACCATACAGTACGGTCCTGCTCTGACCCAGTTGTTAACCTGACGTGGCAACCGAGAGCGGTCTGCTCAATCGCCGTCATTCCATGCGGTATGTGGGCCACAATAAGGCCTGATCTCAAACAGAGCCTGGTCACTTGTGACTAACATACAGTAAGGTCCTGCTCTGACCCAGACGTTACCCTGACATGGCAACCGAGAGCGGTCCGCTCAATCGCCGTCATTCCATGCGGTATGTGGGCCACAATATGGCCTGATCTCAAACAGAGCCTGGTCACCTGTGGCTAACATACAGTACGGTCCTGCTCTGGCCCAGATGTTAACCTGACATGGCAACCGAGAGCGGTCCGCTCAATCGCCATCATTCCATGCAGTATGTGGGCCACAATAGGGCCTCATCTCAAACAGAGCCTGGTCACCTGTGGCTAACATACAGTAAGGTCCTGCTCTGGCCCAGATGTTAACCTGACGCGGCAACCGAGAGCGGTCTGCTCAATCGCCGTCATTCTATGTGGTATGTGGGCCACAATAGGGCCTGATCTCAAACAGAGCCTGGTCACTTGTGACTAACATACAGTAAGGTCCTGCTCTGGCCCAGATGTTAACCTGACGCGGCAACCGAGAGCGGTCTGCTCAATCGCCGTCATTCCATGTGGTATGTGGGCCACAATAGGGCCTGATCTCAAACAGAGCCTGGTAACCTGTGGCTTACATACAGTAAGGTCCTGCTCTGACCCAGATGTTAACCTGACGTGGCAACCGAGAGCGGTCCGCTCAATCGGCGTCATTCCATGTGGTATGTGGGCCACAATTGGGCCTGATCTCAGAGCCTGGTCACCTGTGACTAACATACAGTACGGTCCTGCTCTGGCCCAGATGTTAACCTGACATGGCAACCGAGAGCGGTCCGCTCAATCGCCGTCATTCCATGCGGTATGTGGGCCACAATAGGGCCTGATCTCAAACAGAGCCTGGTCACCTGTGGGTAACATACAGTACGGTCCTGCTCTGACCCAGACGTTAACCTGACGTGGCAACCGAGAGCGGTCCGCTCAATCGCCGTCATTCCATGCGGTATGTGGGCCACAATAGGGCCTGATCTCAAACAGAGCCTGGTCACCTGTGGCTAACATACAGTACGGTCCTGCTCTGACCCAGACGTTAACCTGACGTGGCAACCGAGAGCGGTCCGCTCAATCGTCGTCATTCCATGCGGTATGTGGGCCACAATATGGCCTGATCTCAAACAGAGCCTGGTCACCTGTGGCTAACATACAGTACGGTCCTGCTCTGGCCCAGATGTTAACCTGACGCGGCAACCGAGAGCGGTCTGCTCAATCGCCGTCATTCCATGTGGTATGTGGGCCACAATAGGGCCTGATCTCAAACAGAGCCTGGTAACCTGAGGCTAACATACAGTACGGTCCTGCTCTGGCCCAGATGTTAACCTGACGCGGCAACCGAGAGCGGTCTGCTCAATCGCCGTCATTCCATGCGGTATGTGGGCCACAATAGGGCCTAATCTCAAACAGAGCCTGGTCACTTGTGGTTAACATCTGGCCCTGCTCTGACCCAGATGTTAACCTGACGCGGCAACCGAGAGCGGTCTGCTCAATCGCCGTCATTCCATGTGGTATGTGGGCCACAATAGGGCCTAATCTCAAACAGAGCCTGGTCACTTGTGACTAACATACAGTAAGGTCCTGCTCTGGCCCAGATGTTACCCTGACGCGGCAACCGAGAGCGGTCTGCTCAATCGCCGTCATTCCATGCAGTATGTGGGCCTGATGAAAATGCATGATGTGGCCACATCCGGGCCAGAAAGATTCTGCTATCTGGGAAAGGAGCTGGTTATTGATTTCAGGAAAAATAAAACTGACATTCAGCCGCTCACCATCGCCAGGGCTTTTGTGGAGAGGGTCCTGGTGTTCATGTTCCTGGGTACTGAATTGGAGGGTGACCTGACCTGGGTTGCGTTTTCCAAACAAAGGCGGAAGTTAGCATTAACGATGCATCGTACTATGGTAGTTCAAACTAACCAACATCCGAAGTACGACTGTTTCCAAAAAACCGTCGTACCACAGTAGTTTGAACCACGTTAGTTAGTTGGGATTTCCGTAGTTCGAACTACAGTGGTTCCAGTGCTGATTGGTCAGACTCATGGCGAGTCGTGTGCAAAAACTAACAAACTTTATAATATCAATGGTCTAACTTTCACATCCGGTCGCGTACAAAAACTCGAGAACTGTGTAAAATCATATAAATATATAATAATCATATATATATATGTATATATATCACCAATTAATTGTGTCAGTCACATAAGACCAATAATATGAAAACCTCAGAAATATATTCACAATATATAGCGGCAGAATAATGTCACGCTTCTTGGAGTGGTGAACAGAAGATCTTTTAGCTGTGACACAGCTTCTGTGAAAGACGCTCCATCTGTAATGAACTTGATTTCAGTTGATTGTGTCTCAGTCACACTACAAACACAAACAAATTCCTTGTCCGACGTCGTCGCTTACAGAATGTTAGTGGCTGACTGGAATAGACTGATGCGTGTAATATCCTGTATTAGGATGAATTCACGGACGATTACGTCGACCACGTGGTATGGAGTTAATCCTTTTACGGTAATATTGATTAAGGGGACTGATTCTGATCGGGTGGATTCTGAATTCAGATTAATCGTCCATGATTCACCCCAAGTGAACTGCACGAACATGTTGTCCTCTACCGATCTCCATACAATGAAATCTATTTCGCTACCGATCTCCATACAATGAAATCTATTTCGCTACCGATCTCCATACAATGAAATCTATTTCGCCGTAAAGAACTTCGGCTCATAAAAGAAACCAGGATGCTTATCTGAGCCATTAGATCGGCATACAGAATGCTTATCTTGGTTTCGGGAGACAGAGGGGGGTCGTTATCTAGCACCCTATGTTGTCGGTAGGGGGGACAGGGAGGCGTTGCGCAGACACCCGGCACCAGGACGCCTATTGTATTTTATTATCACAAGCAGCAACACTCGGACAAAAGGGGGAATTGGATAACACCTTGCCCTGGGGGGAAGGGGTGAGCCTGGCCAGATCACCCCCTGCCCACAGGTAGCACCCAATTTAGTATAAAGGACGGGGAAAACTCAGTACTGACCGGAGCTCAGCCGTGGGATAGAGCTCGCATGGCCCGGCATTTCTCGGAACTTACTTGTTGGTCTCCTGCCAGGACTGAAAAGGGCTCCCCAGTCCGTGTGTGAAGGTGGGTGATGATGGCACGTCCGAGTGTAAATAGTTTAGCAGCTGCTTTTGCGTTCGATTGATTAAGGGGATTAAATATCACCGCTTGTGATAATAGTTTGCCTTACCTATATTTTTATTGTTGCTTCCTATATATATATTCGTATAATTTATACTATTCTATATCTCTGGTGGTATAAGGTTGTCTTGCATTTTTTAATTGATATTGATTTTAATGCGAGGTTATCTTGTATCACTTGTATTAAAGTGTTTTTCAGTGAACCTAAGCGTGCCTGTTTGTTCCTTCGAGAGCCCTATATCCCTCTCTCATCCATTTTAAGACATATCCAAACCTAACAGGTGTCATTTTCCCAGTACAAAGGCATGGATTCGTATCTGACCACTGTAGTTTCATTCTGCTCCTCCATTATGGCACTGACACCTGTCAGTGATGAAGGAGAACCTCATCAAAGTGCTGTACTCTTTTCTAAGGTGACTGTTGTCCCCAGTACAAAGGCATGGATTCCTATCTGACCGCTGTAGTGTCATTCTGCTCTTCCATTATGGCACTGACATCTGTCAGTGATGAAGGAGAACCTCATCAAAGTGCTGTACTCTTTTCTAAGGCGACTGTTGTCCCTCTGAAGTTATGTGTGTAATGAAGAAACTGCACAACACCCAATGGTCTGCATAGGGCTACAAATACACACATGTACACATACAAGGGATAATGATTTATTATTATTATTTTTGGGTTTTATTCTTTTATTTTATAAATTTTTTTATCATTATTTCCATATTTTTGTACTATACATGGCGAAGTGTACCATATGGCACAATGTCCACTGGGTACAACATCCTTTACCAAGCAATACACACTAACTGTATATGCTACTACAGGGGTGGGCAATCTTACCCAGAAAGGGCCGGTGTGTTTGCAGGTTTTTTTGGGATAACCGTTCGATCAGTTATGCAAACCCAGGTGTGTGACCTCTTCAGTCAAACAGTCCTCTAAGTACGTAGTTGCAGTGAAAATCTGCATGTCTAACGGCCTTTTCTGGATAAAAACCCCTGTGCTACTACAATACTTCCCTATTGCTCACTAGACAGTTACGGTACTTATGACCAGAGACCCACACAACAATTACGTTTCAAACTACATTTCCAGACAACTTCACATTATATGTGATTGTAGAGCTGAATTATTCCTTATTAGTTATGAAAGATTATTACATTTCTTACTTACATGGTGACTATACCCTTCTTAGACGGCATTTTCCACCATCGCTGACATATTCACCCGGGACTAAGCTTCTAACTACAGCTCGAGAACTGAAGTTCGAACTACGCAACTTAACGGCAGTGTTTGCGAACGTTCTTTCGAACTATGGTTTTGGGAAACGCCCCCCAGAACAGAAAGGTTAAGGAGGAGCTTTTCCCCCAGGTCAAAATGCCCCTACATCAGGACAATACTCAATGCCTCTAGGTGCTGCTTCACACTGTCCAAATGCTTTGCACATCAGGCCTCTTGCACATTGCACTTATATCCATCCATCCATCCATTTTCCAAAACCGCTTATCTTACTGGGTCGCGGGGGATCCGGAGCCTACTCCAGAAGCAATGGGCACGAGGCAGGGAACAACGCAGGATGGGGGGCCAGCCCATCGCAGGGCATTGCACTTATATTGTAGAGCAAAATACCTGTTACCTATCTTACGTGTAGATTATGTATTTCATATATTTTGTATCTTATTATTTTTCTTATATTTCCTATATTTTGTTACGCTCTTATCATGCACAGCTGCTCGGAGTGACCAGGGTTACATTCCATTCAATCTAACAGATGCTTTGCAATTTCCTTTTTCTTTCATTTCTTTCGTGTATTAATTCTAATAAGATGGCTTATATAGTGGCAGCCAATGAGACGTTTCTATAATAGTGTAGATATTTCACAGGAGTGCTTGCAAGGTGTACAGTAGCTTTACTTATATGAGAAAATTGAATCAGATAACAAAGACAGTTCAATAGTGCTTGGATATGAGATCTACAAAAATACTGAAAAATTACAATAAAATATTGACATTTTTGGTGAAAGACACATTTTTATTTATTGATTTATTATGATTTATGTTATTCCTCAGGAACTGGCATCCATAAACAGTGACGTTGGTAGCTGGACATGCACATCTGTCTTTTGCCAGGATAACAGAGAGGGAAAAATGCAGATTATCCTTGCCCAGATAACGCTCAACAGATAATATACAGATCATTTTCAATTTTTTTAAAAATCAACAATAAAATGTATGTTAACATTAACAACAATACGGATTTCGGACAACCGTATTGCACTGTAGTATGGCTAACAATATTGCCCTTGTCACGCCCAGCTCGTCCGATCCTCGTGTGTGCCACGCGCGTTGCGTGTGCATTGCTGTCCTGTGTTTTAAAAATAAACCCCGCGTTCCCTGACTTTGGACTCCAGTTCCCGTTTCCCCGCCCCGTGTCTCCCCGAATCATGACAGCGCTGGCTGACTGCGCAGTTGCAGCGCCTTGCTGAGCTCCTCGACCTTTCCGTTTTTCACGTCTGACGGATTTCCGCATTTTACCCGCACCCGTTAAATATACCTCCGTGCATTACAGTAAGTAACTGTGACACGGAATATTTTGAACTTTCGAATGTAAAGCGAATTAACAACAATAATAAATTTAATTATTTACGCTCAATCCTGATTTCGCCTAATATACAGCGTCGCTTAAACATGTACATGGGGCTAGATTATAATACTTTGAAGTTATATTAAGCTTGTCTTAAGATGTTGGGGATAACTGCTAGCATGCCGAAGAACCCGGGATAAACCTAAGGCTTAATATTTTATGAAGCAAGGCTAAACCACGGCATTGCTGTATTTTCCTTTTTTCTTAGTTCATAAACAGTTTGGTATTTTTACGTAAAGACAGGCTTAGCGCCGGACGGATTAGGTAGGATGATGCGTCGTTTAGGATAAATAAATTATTTAAAATGGTATGGAATTGTAATGATGTGTGGGGGGTGAGGGATGCGCGTGGAAGGTAGTAGTTAATTAAGTGGCTACACCTGGGTTGTGAGGGATCTGAGGTTAAGAGAGGGAGTGAGAGCCGCGCTCGGGAGAAACGTTCTGTTAGGCGCAGGACTCGTGGGGTCCGGGAGGGAGGTGCCGCTCGTATGCAGTTTAGGGCGGACGGCGGTGAAGCCAGATAGCGGGCTGTAAGGTCAGGTTTCGGGATGGTAGGGCGAGGACAGTCAGGACGGTGGGGGAAGGAGCGCATGACCACTGCTTAGTCCGGGGTGTTTGATAGACGTGAGCAGCGGCACCCTCAAGTGACGGATCGGGGGAGGGGGGAATTCCATTTCCGTGTGGCGCTTCAGATTACGGAGCTGTGTGAACGTTCCCTCCCCGGGGAGGGTCTTGATCCTTGGGGGGGACGCTATGTTTTAATCGTGTCCTTATTGTATGTGTGTCCTGTGTGTTTTATGTAAGCAGCGTAGTCGCTAAGGGTCGGGGCGGGACTATAGAGGCGGTTCTGGTCCCGTAACGCTTGCCTGTGCCCGAAGTGCGGGGATTACTGTGCATTGCAATGCTATTGGTGTGCCGTGCCCTAATAGGGATGTTGTGTGGTGCGGGATTTACTGTGCGGTAACGTGTGTTAACACACGCTTGGAAAGGGGTGGTGTGCTACGGGGAGAAAGCGGGACCGAACTCTTTGTGAATCCAGATCCGACCCGATGGGTCGCTGCATTAATTGTACTGAATAAAATTATCTTTGTAATTGTAGCTGCATTCTGGTGGTGCTCTGTTCTCCATTTACAGCATCTGACGCTAGTTTCGGTTCGTTACAATATTATATAGAGAAATGTATTTACATGGTTTCTGTACAGTACGGAAAAGTATGGAGTTTGATTTTGTGTTTTCAGGTGTGGATAAGTACAGTCGTGTGAAAAAATTAGGACACCCAATGAAATATTTTATTCTTTATTAAGAAATATCAAGATTAAATCATCTTTCAAATCTGTAGATAAAGGTGATGTAATTGCATCTCCTATGCAAAGACAAGAAACAAATTCACTTATTTAACAAAGGAAATTAAGATGTCAATTCCTACAGAGGAAAAAGGTAGCTAGTATTTCCTCCTTTGGCAGAAATAACCTCAACGAGACATTTCCTATAACCATCTATCAATCTCTGATTCGACTGGCAGAAAGTACCCCCCCCCCCCTCTCCAGTGCAGAATTCCTTAAGCTGTGATGTTTGAAGGGTGTCTTGCATGCACTTCTGCTTCAAATCACCCCACAGCATCTCAATAGGATTCAGATCCGGGCTTTGACTTGACCATTCCAGAACTCCCCATTTCTTTCTTGTAAGCCATTCCTTGGCACATGCACCCTCTGATATGATGAAGACTTCATAGTGGATTCTATGATGGTGAGCTGGCCAGGTTCTGCTGCAGCAAAGCAGCCCCAAACCATGACATTTCCACCCCAAGCTTCACAGCTGCTATGAGGTTCTTTTGCTCAAAAGCTGCCTTTGGTTTATGCCAAACATGTCTTCTGTTACTGCGCCCAACTAATTCAATGTCAGATCCATCTGTCCAAAGCACATTGTTCATTAAGTCCCAGTCTGTGTCTTGATGGTCTCTGGCAAACTTCAATGTTGCTCAGATGTTTTTTTGACAGCAGGGTTTCCTCCTTGCACAGCTCCCACGTAAATCAAACTTGTGCGTCTCTTTCTGATGCTAGATGCATGTACCTTGACATCAGCTGTGGCAGGAGCTTCCTGTATGACTCGTGATGACCTTTTAGGAGTTTTGGAGATGTCTTTCAGCATCTTGCCGTCTGCTCTTGGGCTGAACTTGCTAGGACAGCCTGCCCTGGCCATGCTGGCAGTTGTTTTAAATGTGAATTATTGTGTAAATTATTTCCCGGACAGTGGAATGGCTGATTCCAATCTCTCTCGAGATCTTTTTATATCCTTCCCAGACTCATATGCATCTACAAGCTTCTTCCTGAAGGCCTCAGAGCTCTTAGGATCTCACATGGTGATATCACTCATTTCAACAATCAAGGGCAAACCAGACTAAATATCTGTGGTTTAAATAAGACAGGCTCCACCAAAAAGCTCTGTAACGATGTTCTAACCATCTTCACCTGATATGGTGCCACCTGAATCTAACTCTAGGCATTTTAAATAGTGATGAATGTGAGGGGGTCTTAACTTTTTTCTCAGTGGAAATTAGCGTCTTAGTCAATTTCTTGTCGTAAATAAGTGAATTTGTTTCTTGTTTTTGCATAGATGATGTAATTACATAACCTTTATCTACAGATATAGTTTGAAAGAAGTTTTCATACTGATTTGTTGATATTTCTTAATAAAGAACTAAATATTTAGTGGGGTGTCCTAATTTTTTCACCGTATATTATTTTATATATTTTTTTTATTTCAACAAATTGGCCTGTAATATATTTTTAAAATATCCTAACTTATCAATGTTTTTGATGAAATAACTGATGTGAGTTAATAGCCACTTACCAGCCAATCAGAAAACAAAACCTGTATTTTCGGGGTAAATTCCAAAATAAGTTACACATCGCTACAAGAACATTATTACATAGATGTGCACATGGAGTGCAGACAAGGTGGGAGTGGAAGAGTAGGATCCGATGTTCTGACGGGTTGTGCTCCCTTGTGGAAACGTGGTACCGTAACACACACCGATGATTGTGTGGTTCGACACAACACCGATAAAAATTACATTTGGCCGCACAATATCAGTGTGGAAAGTTGTACTTTATTGTGCAGGACAGTTGGAATAATTGAAGTCGTGACATTTGCATTATGTGAAATAATATTTCATAATAATGAATAATGAGAATCACAATGGTATTACGAAATACAATTTAAAGATTATAGGATGTATCTGTTAACCCTTGATGTTCACAGAGGCCCCAGCAGGAATCATCTGGTCTGGATCAGCATAGAAATGGATGGATCTGCTTCTGAAATGCGCCCCCCGATGGGGTGTAACAGAAAGAGCCCTGAGAGGTAACAGTGTTACAGCCCACTAGCATGCATGTCACTCTGGGTCTATAGTCAGGCCATAACATAAAAGTAAACTGGGCTCCTAGCTCCGATGATTGTGTGGTTCGACACAACACCGATAAAAATTACATTTGGCCGCACAATATCAGTGTGGAAAGTTGTACTTTATTGTGCAGGACAGTTGGAATAATTGAAGTCGTGACATTTGCATTATGTGAAATAATATTTCATAATAATGAATAATGAGAATCACAATGGTATTACGAAATACAATTTAAAGATTATAGGATGTATCTGTTAACCCTTGATGTTCACAGAGGCCCCAGCAGGAATCATCTGGTCTGGATCAGCATAGAAATGGATGGATCTGCTTCTGAAATGCGCCCCCCGATGGGGTGTAACAGAAAGAGCCCTGAGAGGTAACAGTGTTACAGCCCACTAGCATGCATGTCTCTCTGGGTCTATAGTCAGGCCATAACATAAAAGTAAACTGGGCTCCTAGCTAGGGCTGGTCAGTGGGCAGCACTTTAATATGTGTAGCTTAATAAAAAGACCTCGCCATCTTCTGTCTTCACCGTCTTCTTCCACAATCAGCCAGTTCTTTTATACTAGAGGCGAGTAACAGACCATCCCTCCTATACAAAATGGCCACATAACAAAACTAAACAAACAAACAAAAACATATATAAACAGGTAAAAAGGAACATCAGTCTAGTCTAGTTATGGAGGTTTTTAATGGACATACTAAAAGTTTCATATAATATCTAAATTTTAGATGAGAAAATCTCCCTAAAAGCTGAATGTTTATAAGTCTGTTTACATCAAGAGCTTCACAGCATATCAAAGTACATGAAGGCAGAGCAGAAGGCTAAACAGCAGTGTGACGCCGTCCCCATTGTATGAATTATATTTATACCATGAGGGTTTGTTTCCTCTCGCTGCCCACAGTGTCCTGATGAAGAGAGCAGACTCCCCTGTACCCAGCTGTGTTTCCCTGAAGAGTGACTGGTCAATGGACCCCATACTCCACTTCAGAGAGGGACCTTTTCCTACAGGTCAAAGGTAAATGTGCATTTAAACAAACACTGTTAATGACATTCAGACTCTCAGTCAAATGGCACAGAGACACATACAAGCGATGAGGAAAAAACACTGGCTGGGTTATGGACTGGGCCAGTGGGGCAAATTAACCATGAGGACCCCAGCATATACCGTAGAGCTCATGTCCCCATTTCCTTATCTGAGTTTAAATAATGTAGAAAGGTGTCATGGATCCGGGCGGGTTTTGAGCAGGGATGAGGCATCATGCAGCTGGAACAGAAGATGTGGATGACCCACTTGCGGCTCACTGGATAAACAGGGTTTATTAACTGAACTAAAAAAACACAAAAAAACATTAGAAAACAACGGGCCAGTTATGCGGCTGCAGATAAGAGGTGAGGTGTGTTCCTCTGCCAGACTCTGCCCCTCCAGGCCCTGTCAGCTCTCAGGCTGTCTGCCCTGCATGCGCAGCTGGGCCAGTTATGCGGCTGCAGATAAGAGGTCAGGTGTGTTCCTCTGCCAGACTCTGCCCCGTCAGGCCCTAAGAGAACACAGAAAACATATCAAATGTTTAAACTGAGAAAATGCATCATTGCAAGGAAAAAATAAGTTAATTTTGAATGTCGCAGCAACAACACATCTCAACAAAGTTGGACAAGGCCATGTTTACCACTGTGTGGCATCTCCTCTTCTTTTAACAACAGTCTGTAAATGTCTGGGGACTGAGGAGATCTGTTGTTTGAGTTTTGGGAGAGGAATGTTGTCCCATTCTCGTCTGATACAGGATTCTAGTTGCTTGTCTGTCCTAGATCTTCTGTGTCATATTTTTTGTTTTATGATGTAGCAAATGTTCTCAATGGCTGAAAGATCTGGACCGCTGGCAGGCCAGTTCAGTACCCGGACCCTTCTTCTACGAATCCATCATGTTGTAATTGATGCAGTGTGTGGTTTGGCATTGTCATGTGGGAAAATGCAAGGTCTTCACTGAAAGAGACGTCGTCTGGATGGGAGCATCTGTTGCTCTAGAACCTGGATATACCTTTCAGCACTGATGGTGCCTTTCCAGATATGCAGGCTGCCCCTGCCATATGTACTAAAGCACCCCCACACCATCAGAGATGCTGGCTTTTGAACTGAGTGCTGATAACACGCTGGGTGGTCCTTCTCCTCTTTAGTCCGGATGACATGGTGTCCCTGGTTTCCAAAAAGTATTTAAAATTTAGATTCGACTGACCACAGAACAGTTTTCCACTCAGCCGCAGTCCATTTTAAATGAGCTTTGGCCCAGAGACGACATCAGTGATTCTGGATCATCTTCATATACGGCTTCTTCTTTGAATGATAGAGTTTTAACTGGCATCTGTGCATGGCAGCGCGAATTGTGTTCACTGACAATGTTTGTGGGAAATATTCCTGAGCCTATTTAGTGATTCCATTATAGAATCATGCCTGTTTGTGATGCAGTGCTGCCTAAGGGCCAAAATATCACAGGCATCTGGTCTGGTTTTTCACAGAGATTTCTCCAGATTCTCAGAATCATTTGATTACATTATGTGCTGTAGATGATGAAATATTCAACCTCTATGCAGTTTTATACTGAGGAACTTCTTTCTGAAATTGCTCCACTATTTGTCAGTGCAGTATTAGGGGGACTGTGACCCTCTGCCCATCTTTACTTCAGAGAGACACTGCAACTCTAAGATGCTCTTTTTATACCCAGTCATATTACTCACCTGTTGCCAATTGACATAATTATTTGCAAATTGTTCCTCCAGCTGTTGGGTTTTTGTACCACTAACTTTTCCAGCCTCCTATTGCCCCCCTCCCAACTTTTTTGAGACGTGTTGCTGTCATGAAATTCAAAATCAGCCAATATTTTTCATGAAATAGCAAAATGTCTCAGTTTAAACATCTGATATGTTTTCTGTACTTTGTTATGAATATAATACAGGTTTATGAGATTTCCATATCATTACATTCTGTTTTTATTTACAATTTGTACAATGTCCCAACTTTTTGAAATTGATGTTGTAATATGACAGAATGTTATTGTTTATCTGCAGTAACAGCAATTTTAATGGGGAACTTTTCAGTCTTTCTATTACATTTGTGTAGATGAATTGAGGTCTTTATGTTTCTGCCTAATTCACAGAGACCAAATGGAAGGATGCAGTTCAGATCTACATGATAAATCAGGTTTATCATCCATATTGAAGGTTTGTGTTTATTGCTGATATATATTTTCTTGGCTGTTATGTGAATTAGCTTATATTTTATACAGCTGTATAATAAGAAATTCATCATGTTAAAGAAAATATGTTTTAAATTATGATTCACAAGTGAAACTCTGAAAAGGTTTGGTGTAAGTAGCAATAATTAACTCTGACTGTTTATTCTAGTCACTAGAGGAAAAAGCCACGAAGTTCCTAAAGGACGAGCTGAAGACGTTTGTGAGCCACCTAGATCAGAATTACCCAGAATGCTTTGAGCCTCAGCTGGAGGAGGACAATGACCTGGACTGTGATGGTCAGATGCAGAAGACCAGTGGTAGAGAGGGAGCTCTGAAGATCACACTGTACATCCTGAGGACCATGAAGCAAAATGATCTTGCTGATCTGCTGGAGAATAGTAAGAGCTTTATAACATTATATACATGTACAAAATTGTGCAAAAGTCTTAGGCAGCCAGAGAAAAGGATGTTTAAATGGTCTTCATGTTGGTGTAGAACTACTATAATATGTATGTCAAAGTGTGTTTGCCATTTCAGAACCTCTCCCAATATCACCCTAATATTTACAGAAATCGTGCAGTATATCCACATATTTTTTTACTTGACCACTAACACACCTCATGTGGCTGATCAATATCTCATTGAGTTTTTAAACTAATTTAATTAATTAATGAAGTGAGCTGGTGGTGAAATTTAACAAATACATGGACAGGCTGTGGTGCCCCTGAGGAGAGGTTTGGGAAATGAAAAGGGGTTTTGTGTTTTTTTTTGGTTCTGAGCAGATATACACTTACTACCCAGATAAATGGCTTTAAACATTTCCTTTGGCTGCCTAAGGCTTATTCACGGTCCTGTATGCGGTGTTCCAGTAAAATACGCATGATAAAACTTTCAGTTTCACATTCACAGTCACAGGGAAATATCTGGATATGTATGTGTAAAAAAATGTGTTTTTGGAAAATATTCTTCCTCTCATACTGGTCAGGATCACGGTGAGAATTAGTGCATTTTCCTCTCATTTCTTTTCAGGACAGCTCATGCTACAGGAAATCAAATGTAAACTTAAGAAGCAATGTGAGTGTGTATTTGAAGGGAAAGCTAAGGAAGGACAGCCAACACTTCTCAGTGAGATTTACACAGAACTCTACATAACTGAAGGTGGGACTGGAGCAGTCAATGATGAACATGAAGTGAGACAGATTGAAACAGCATCCAAGCAAAGGCGAACAGAAGATACTACAGTCAAGTGCAATGATATATTTAAACCCTTATGTGGGCGTGAGACACTGATCAGAACTGTACTCACGAAAGGGGTGGCAGGTATCGGGAAAACAGTCTCTGTGCAGAAATTCATTCTCGACTGGGCAGAAGGAAAAGCAAACCAGGATGTTCACTTCATATTTGCTCTTCCTTTCCAGGACCTGAATTTGATTAAGAGTGAATACAGTCTGATTAAACTGCTTCACCACTTTGTCCCAGAACTGAAATCACTTCAATCCACTGAGCTGTTTAGGTACAAAGTCTTGTTCATCTTTGATGGTCTGGATGAATGTCGCCTTCCTTTGGATTTTCAGAACAATGAGAGCTGGTTTGATGTAACAAAGAAAACGTCACTGGATGTGCTGTTGACTAACCTCATTAAGGGGAATCTGCTCCCATCCGCTCTCCTCTGGATAACCTCCCGGCCAGCAGCAGCCAGTCAGATACCTCCTGAGTGTGTCCACCAGGTGACAGAGATACGAGGGTTCAGTGATGCCCAGAAGGAGGAGTATTTCAAGAAGAGATTTAATGATCAGAGCCTGGCCAACAGGATTATCACACATGTGAAATCATCAAGGAGCCTCTTCATCATGTGCCACATTCCTGTGTTCTGCTGGATTTCAGCCACTGTGATTAAGAGGTTTTTTAGTGAGACTGACAGGGGAGAAATTCCAAGGACACTGACTGAAATGTACACACACTTCCTGATCTTTCAGACAAGTTTAAAAAATGACAAGTATATGAAAAACCATGAAACTAAGCTTAAGGAATACAGCAAAGAGTTCCTTTTAAAACTTGGTAAACTGGCTTTTGACAGCCTTGAGAAAGGCAATCTCATATTTTATTAACAAGATCTGTCAGAGAATGGCATTGATGTCACTGAAACTTCAGTTTACTCTGGAATGTGCACAGAAGTCTTTAAAGAGGAGTATGGGTTGTACCAGGAGAAGGTGTACTGCTTTGTGCATCTGAGCATCCAGGAGTATCTCGCTGCTTTATATGTGTTTCTGTCAAACTCATCAGCTGACCTGCTGATGACTGCAGTGAATCAGGCATTAGAAAGCAAGAATGGACACTTGGACCTCTACCTCCGCTTCCTCCTTGGTCTCTCAACAGACTCCAGTAAGACTCTGTTACAAAGGCTACTGGGGCCAACAGGAATCAACTCACATACCATTAAGGAAACAGCTCAATACATCAAGGAGAAAATACAGGAGAATTTATCTCCAGAAAGGACCATCAACCTGTTCCACTGTCTGACTGAACTGGGTGACAATTCCCTAGTAGAGGAAGTACAAAGATACCTGAATTCAGGAAACATTTCAGCAGATGACCTCTCACCTGCACAGTACTCAGCTCTGGCCTTTGTGATGCTGATGTCAGATGAGGAGCTGGATGTGTTTGATCTGAAGAAATACATCAGATCAGATGAAGAGCACTGCAGGCTGCTGCCTGTGGTCAAGAACTCCAGGACGGCTCTGTAAGTGACATGGGGATGGGAAATCATGTCTGGTCTGGCAGTGATACATGAATATGGTTTGAAATGTGTAATATATACTATATATTTCTCCTCATGGATTAATAAGTGAGTTTTATTTTGATAATCACAGCTATAGCTGTTTGTATAGCAGTAGCTAATCTTGACCACAGACTTTATAATAACCGAAGGTAGTGATGTCACTTTTTGTTTGTTACTACGTTTCCATTCCCATCCAGTCTGCCTTCTGATCACAGGCACAGCATCCTAACCTGCTATAGAAACAGTGAGGGCTCTTTATCCACAGGGTGTATCAGTGGTATGTGAGTGTTATTGTCAGCAGGCGTGTTCATGTGATGGAGCCCAGAGCTTCCGTATGACTGCTGTCTCTGGCTGCTCACTGGCGCCCTCTGCTGGCCTCAGCTGCACCTGGCTGAGGATGTGACGGCACATCTAGTCCTGCAGAAATAGATAAACATTGTTTAAAATATAAAATGAATATGTATACATGTAATTTATTTCCCCTTTTTTATCATCAAGGTTAATTTTTAATCTAGTTTATATTAGCTGAAGGTAGTGATGTAGTAAAAGCAAAAAGACAAGATTTCCACGACCATCCTTTGTGTAACAAATAACCAAAGATACAGCATCATACAGAATGGTCCAGTTTTCATTAATAGTGGGAAAACCACTCATATTCGTTTCAGTTCTGGATGCTGTAGGAAGCATTTCTGTAAATACTGGGTGTGGTGCATGACTCTTTGGGTTCGGACTCTGTGTCCATGAGCGGAAGGTTGCTGGTTCAGATCTCTTGGCCAGCAGAGTGATGTCATCGCTGAGCCCTTGAGCTGTAGGGGTGCTGGATGCTGGCCGATCCTACACTGCGACCCCCAAACTTCCTCTGACCTGTATATGTGTCTGTGTGTCTCTTGGAGAGCAAGATGGGAGGGGCGAAAAGACAATTTCCCTATGGGGGTGAATGAAGTACCATTAATCATAAATCATTCAAACAAACAATTTTTCTAAAAGCCTGTTTCACAGGATTGATAGCTTCCCATTAGTATATTGTTGATTAGGGCTGGGAGGTAATAAAAAAATGTGTATTTAGTTTAAAGATATCGCAATAAATTATCATTTTGTGCCCCCCCCCCCCCCCCACATGCTGAATGCAATTTTCAGTTCAGTTCAGTTTTATTTGTATAGTGTGTTTTCACAACATTACATCATCTCAAAGCACTTTACAGCATCCCTGCCCAAAGCCCCCAGTGAGCAAGTCAGAGGGGACAGTGGCAAGGAAAAACTCCCTAGAAGGAAGAATCCTTGGGAGGAACCAGACTGAAAGGGGGAGCCCATCCTCCAGGGGGCAGTAGAGGAAGCCCTAACCCTAACCAGACTCAGAGGGGAACCCATCCTCCAGGGGGCAGCAGAGGAAGCCTTAACCCTAACCAGACTCAGAGGGGGAGCCCATCCTCCAGAGGGCAGCAGAGGAAGCCCTAACCCTAACCAGACTCAAAGGGGGAGCCCATCCTCCAGGGGGCAGCAGAGGAAACCCTAACCAGACTGAAAGGGGGAGCCCATCCTCCAGGGGGCAGCAGAGGAAGCCCTAACCCTAACCAGACTCAAAGGGGGAGCCCATCCTCCAGGGGGCAGCAGAGGAAGCCCTAACCCTAACCAGACTGAAAGGGGGAGCCCATCCTCCAGGGGGCAGCAGAGGAAGCCCTAACCCTAACCAGACTCAGAGGGGGAGCCCATCCTCCAGAGGGCAGCAGAGGAAGCCCTAACCCTAACCAGACTCAAAGGGGCAGCCCATCCTCCAGGGGGCAGCAGCAGGCCAGAAGGACGTCACTGGTAGTGGAGATGTCGCAGGCAGCAGGGTAGGCAGGATATCTTGAAAATTCGGGGTCGCCAGGCAGCACAGCCCAGGGGGATTAGGGGAAATAAAATGTGCAATTAGCCAAAGTAGGGGAGAGTAGAGACAGTGCGAACAGTTAGGTGAGTGCAGTATGTAAGCTCTGGCAGATATGGCTATGGCAGCATAAGTAGGAGGGAGAGGCAGGTGGGAACGCAGGCATGGGGAGTCCCTGAAATGTCAGCACTCCAATTCCACAAGGGGGTGTGAAGCTAAAGTGAGAGACTGACAGTTCAGTTTATTGAAAGCCAATGGCACCGATCCCCACCCAGCTCTACACCTCACACTATAGGTCTGACTGGGAGTGAGCAGTTAGCTAGAGCTAGAACTAGTGTTACTATATGCTAAACTAAACCGGTGTGATTTTAGTCTAGACTTGAATATTGAGAGTCTCAATCCTGAATCCCGCACATCCGGTGGAAGACTATTCCACAGCTCTATAAGAGAAAGCTCTGCAGCCTGCCGTAGCTCTTTCTACTCTGGGTACTAACAGATATCCTGCTCCTTGAGATCGAAGAAAGCGAGGAGAGTTGTATAAGGCCTGCAGATATTCTGGTGCAAGGCCATTCAGTGTTTTATAAATCAATAGCAGTATTGTAGTTAATCCGAGACTTAACTGGAACCCAATGAAGGGAGCATAGAACAGGGCTAATATAATCACATTTATTAGTGTTTGTAAGAACTCTGGCTGCTGCATTTTGTTCCAGCTGAAGTTTATGTGAGGATCCAGATGGGCTCCCAGAAAGGAAGGCATTACAGTATCCAGCCCGGAAGTTATAAAGGTGTCAGTGTTTCCGCTTCATGAAAGGAGAGCATCTTCCGAAGCTTGGCGAGGTTCCGTACAGGATAGAACACAGCTTTAGTGATGTTTTTTTATATGAGCATCGAAACATAAATCTGAATCAACCAGAAGACCAAGATCTCTGACCACTGTGTTAGGTTGGGTATGAAGACCACCAAGGTTGAGGTTGTCAAACTTATTTTGAGCTGCCTTCGGACCAGTTAACAGTACTTCTGTTTTTCTGTCTTTAACATAAAGAAATATTTGCCATCCAGCACCGGATATCTAGTCGACAGTCTTCTAACCGAGAGCTGTGATGCATCATCTGGCTTAACAGATATATATAACTGTGTATCATCAGCAAAACAATGAAACCCAACACCATGATTTCTGATAATGTGACCAATATATACAGTGTACAGTAGCGGCCCAGCACTGATCCCTGTGGGACACCATTGTAGGAATATTTAGCTCAGGTAAATTTTTATATCTCCACCAATATGTTTTGAAATTTATTACATTTTAATTAATTATTATTTAATGATGTTTATTAACTAATTGTTATGCCGAATGGTTGGTTGCTCCAAACTCAATTGCGAATCCCCGTGAGTCGGTTAATGTGAGACTTACATGGGATTCACTAGTTACCAGTATCGCTTAGTAACCTGGGTTAGAAGGCTCGTCCAGCAAACTGCATCACCAGGTTAGTGCTGGGCGATATGACGATATATATCGTGGGGACGATAGAAAAGTGTCTATCGTCCTATTTCTCTTCTATCGTTTCTATCGTTTCTAACCTAATTACTAACTTACTAACGAAAATATTGCATTAAATAGGCTATGACAAATGTATGATAATGTCTTGTCGCTATGCAATGCATACTCTACCCTTTATATAAGTGATAATCAAGAATAAAAATGAACTTTAAAAAAAAAACCTTTTCGCAAAGTAACTCCGTTTTGTGGTTTTGCGACATGACGCTTTACGTTGTTGCGACATGCTTTACGCTAGTGATGGAGAAGCAAGAGGTTGAAGATGAATGCCCGGAGTCGCAACAAACTGAAACTGCTATGCAGGCAGCATCCCAAGAAGTACTTTTACCGAAACGTGGAGGTACGTCAGTGATTTGGTTGCATTTTGGCTTCAAGAGCTCCGACACGGAGCAGAAGACAGTCATGTGCAAACTCTGCCAAAAGACTGTTTCCGTGCCCGACGCTAACACTGTCACGCCCGGCTCGTCCGCTCCTCCTGTGTGCCACGCCCCCTGCTTACCCACGTGTGTTTCCCGAATTGTACCCAGCTGTTTCCGTTTGCTGTCATTCAGTCTTGTGTATTTAACTCCTGGTCTCCCCAGTTTGTTTTGTCTGTCATTGATGTTTCCTGATGTCTGATGTCCCTTGCCCCGATTCCCACGAATAAACCCCCGTTTTCCCGTATCCCGCTTGCCTGCCTTCTCCTTACCCGCACGATCGTCCGTCAGCTACACCCTGGATCGTGACAAAATGACAGACCTCAAAAAGAAGCGGAGGAGACGGAGAGTCCCGCAGGGGACGATCCGTCTCGGCGCCTGCTCGCTCTCCAGGCTTTGGCTCCCGACAGGGGACGAGAGGGAAGTACCCGCCCTACCTCCAGCCCGGAGGCTGACCACACGCGACCCCGATCCCGTGTGGAAGTACTGGTTCTCCAGTGAGGACGAGGACGAGGAGCCCTTCCTCTACCCTTACCCGGAGCCGGAGGCCTTTCTTCCGCCGTCCGTTTTCACGGACATCGCGCCGCCTCCCGCCACCGCCAGGCGCCAGCGGGGGAGAAGGAGGAGACCGGCGATCGCCAGTACGGAGGACCTCCCTCCGTTCGCTGCCGCCGCTGCCGGCGGACCCCGCTCCCGTGCAGCCGCAGCCGCCTTCGCTGCCCCCTTCGCCTGCTGCAGCTCCCGGGCAGGCGCCCCCACTGCAGCAACCTGCAGCTCCTGGGCAGGCGCCCCCACTGCAGCAACCTGCAGCTCCCGGGCCGGCGCCCCCACTGCAGCAACCTGCAGCTCCCGGGCCGGCGCCCCCTCTGCAGCCACCTGCAGCTCCTGACCACGCTCCAAGTCCTGACCGCGCTCCAAGTCCTGACCGCGCTCCAAGTCCTGACCGCGCTCCAAGTCCTGACCACGCTCCAAGTCCTGACCGCGCTCCTGTCCCTTCTCCCCCTGTGACTGTTTCTCCCTCGCCCCGGCGAACTCGACCCCGACCTGGGGTCATGTCTGTGTCCCGTAAAGGGAGGGGACACAGACGCAGGGCTGGGGTCCCGCCCGCCCTGCCCCCTGGCTCGCCCTGCCTCGCCTGCGCTGGGGCTCGGGTGGCGCCCGCGGGTCCTGGCCCTCCAGGTCGGCTGTCGCCTGCGGGTCCCTCTCCGGTGCCTCGTCGCCCTGCCTCGCTCCCCCCTCCGGGTCCTGGTCGGTCGCCTGGGGGTTCCCCGACGGCGGCTCCTCGGTCGCCTGCGGGGCCCCCACCTTCGGCTCGTCGGAGGACGTCGCCGCCTGCAGCGGCTCCCCCCCTCGCCTTGCCTTCGCCCTGGCCCCTTCCAGCTCCCTCGTCCCCTTCCCTGGTGCTCCCTCCTGCTCCCTCCCTGGCCCCTCCGCGGGTCCCTCGCCCTGTCTCCTCTGCCCCTCCGTGGTCCCCTCCGGCTCCGGCCTCCCGGCCGCCTGCGGCCCCTCCGGCTGCCTCCCGTCGCCCGCTGGGGCTCCCACGGGCTCCCCTTTGTTCCCCCGCCTTCTCTCCCTTCTCTCCTGCCCTGGTCCCTCCTTTGTTTGTTCCTCCTGCCGTCTTTCCTCCTTTCTCCGTTCCTCGTTCCGTTGTTCCTCCCGTCTCTGCTCCTCGTGTTCCTCCTTCTCCCTCTGGGTTCCCTCCGTTCACTCCCGGTCCTTTTGTCCCGCCTGTTCCCTCTGTGTCCCCTTTTCTGGTCTGTTTGTCCGCTTTTCCTGTCCTGTGTAGTGTCCTGTCTTGGCTTCTGCCTTTGTGTCAGTTTTGCCTGTCTGTCTTGTTCCCTGTCCCTCGTTGATGGTTTTGGTTCTTGTTTTTCAGGTTTTGGTTCCCTGGTCTCGTCCCGTCCTTCGCCTCCTCCCGGGCGCGCCCGGTGCAGCGCGCCTTTGGGGGGGGGTTCTGTCACGCCCGGCTCGTCCGCTCCTCCTGTGTGCCACGCCCCCTGCTTACCCACGTGTGTTTCCCGAATTGTACCCAGCTGTTTCCGTTTGCTGTCATTCAGTCTTGTGTATTTAACTCCTGGTCTCCCCAGTTTGTTTTGTCTGTCATTGATGTTTCCTGATGTCTGATGTCCCTTGCCCCGATTCCCACGAATAAACCCCCGTTTTCCCGTATCCCGCTTGCCTGCCTTCTCCTTACCCGCACGATCGCCCGTCAGCTACACCCTGGATCGTGACAAACACAACAAACCTCTTTTACCACTTGAAGAAGGTCCACGAAAAAGAATACGGGAGAATCGAAAAAATGCGACGTAAAGAAAGTTGTGAAACAGCCCGGGCAAGTGGCGAGAAAAAATATAGCCAGCCTAAAATTAAAGAGTCTTTCATAAAAAGCACACCGTATGAAAAAACGTCCCAGCGCCATAAAGAAATCACATGTGCCATCTTGCATTACATTTGTAAAGGCATGACCCCCGTGTATACAGTTGAGAAGGGTAGCTTCCGAGACCTCGTCAAAGTCCTTGACCCGAGGTACGTTATGCCCAGTCGTAAGCACTTCAGTAAAGTCGAGTTGCCTCGCTTATATAACGCATGCCGGGCCGAAGTAGAGAAGGATGTTCGCAGTGTGGTCCATTATGCCTTGACAACTGACCTGTGGACGAGCAGAGCTACGCAGCCCTACATGAGCGTAACCATCCATTACATCAGCAAAGACTGGGTCCTCCATGCTCGCTGTTTACAGACTGCGTACTTTCCAGATGACCACACGGGAGCCATGATAGCCCAAGGTGCGTTACTCGTGCAGTAATTTGTATGATGTACTTTTAGTTTACTGTTCTGTCATTTTTACTGTAGTAATTCCGAGTGAGACCCCTTAAAGTATTTATCTATCTAGGTCTGAGAGATGCACTGGAGTCATGGGGACTGCAAGAATGCCACCTTGTCTGTGTCACCACGGATAATGCCACTAACAACATCTCTGCAATGGAACTGAATGAGTGGGAACGGCTACAGTGCTTTGGTCATCGTTTACAGCTAGCCATTGGTAAGTGTAAAACAATCTAAAAATTGCCTAGTGTAATATTGCAATGGGAATACTATACTAACAGCAAAAATATTAGTGAATTGAGATTAGTTTGGTTATCCTGTGTTATGTTTGATGTACAAGACATTATTATTGAACAAGTTATACTTGCCTACATTTTATTCATTATTTATTATTTTACCCTTTTATGGCAAAAACTGAATACTAGCTGCCCACAGATCTAGTTGTATTACCATACGTTAAATGTTAAATAAATCTATAAATTGGTTAAGGAATACATGATCAAGTTAAAATGTCAAAATATGTTATTAAATTACATACTTTTCCATTTGATCCAAACAGAGAACGCTCTGAAAGCTCTCACACCAGCATCTACAAAGCAGGCTGTGGAACGTGCAGTTGGAGTCTGTAAAAAGGTGGTCAGTGCCTTCTCCAACTCATGGAAGAGAAAACGTGACTTGGCCAAGGCACAAGCAGTGCTGGGCTTGCCTCCCCATCAGCTCATTACTGAAACCCCTACAAGATGGGGCTCTCGGCAGCAGATGATAGAGAGGTTCCTTGTACAGGAGAAAGCTCTTTCACAGGTCCTCCTTGCAGACAAGAAGGTGAGACATGGACATTACACACTGATTTTCATTGTGGATTCTGATTTGTTTGTAGCCTAGATTCACCTCATGATAGTAACCCATTTTCTTTGCTTGCTATCTGACTTAGGCAAGACACCTGGTGCCAAGCTGGCAAGACATGGTGGTGCTAGAGTCCTTAAACAGAGCACTGGGTCCACTGTTCGGGTTTATTGATGCTTTGTCGGGGGAGAAGTATCACAGCGTATCTTTTCTGAAGCCGATACTGCACCTCTTTAACAACGAAATCCTCAGCCAGAAGGATGGGGATACAGAGCTCACAAAAGCAATAAAAGAGGGCATTCTCAAGTACCTTAATGAAAAGTATGATGACCATACCACCAACAACCTTCTGGACATGGCGACACTTGTTGACCCACAGTTTAAGACAGCCTACATGAAGGAAGAGAGGGTGGAGTTCATAAAAATGAGAGCTGCAGCAGAGCTGGTGGACATGGCGGCACCTAAAAGTGCACAAACAGAAGCAGCCTCCATTTCACCCCCAGCTGCTGAAGATAATCCAGAGCTTCCCTGTCCCCATCCCACAAAGAAAACAAAGAAGAGTTTGGGTAGCTACTTCAAAAAGGCAGGTCAAGGTACCACCCACTCCCAGCCAAGCAGAGCATCCATTGAACTGGAGCTCTCCATGTATCTTCAGGCACCTGGGCCTGACTCGGAGACCGACCCTCTGGAATGGTGGAGGCAGCATGAGTTGAGTTTCCCATCGGTGGCCAGGCTCGCCAAGAAGTACTTAAGCATTCCCGCTACTAGTTCTTCATCTGAAAGGGCCTTCAGTGCGAGTGGGAACATCATCACATGTAAGAGGTCATGTCTTAAGCCAAACACAGTTGACCAACTTGTCTTCCTCGCACTCAACCTCTAAATTTGACAGAGACATTTTTTCTACTTTTACAAAGTAGCCTTTTATGTTTGCACTTTTATTCATGGCTAATGCCTTAAACAGTGTTATGTTCAACTCTGATATTTACTTTTGATACTTTATTTTGGTTTGCAAACTTTGCACTACAAGGTTGAAAAATGTTTTGTGTTTATTTTTTATAATTGAGTGCTTTTCTGCTCAGAAACCTGAAATGGTTGTGCACTTTAATTTTTTTTTTTTAAATAGAGTTTATTTTGATAATACTATTTAAATAACTATGATGTGGATAAAAAAAATGTGAAGGCTACTGTAGCTCTACCTCCACCACATCTGTTGTCATTTGATACATTTATATTGCTAAACTAAAATGTATTTTTCTCATTTGTGACAGTTCAGTTAAATGTAACTTCAAAATAAAGTTGCAAAAAAAAGTATGCAATGATATTTTTGTCAAACTTTTCAGAGAATAACTGAAAACGTACTTTATTGTGGTATATCGTGATATATATCGTTATCGTGATATAAATTAATCCATATCGCGATATATGATTTTTCCATATCGCCCAGCACTACACCAGGTAATGCAAACGATCGGTAGTGAAGCTCCCCTCACGGCCGATGAGAGAGAGTCTCGCGATTTTTCAGGCAAGTTTGAGGTTTCAGAGCTTAGTAGCCAGATCGCACAGAGGCTGGACTATTGTGAGCTCTCAATGAAGGAGGCTGAAGGTGTGTAAAAGACATGCATTTATTCCTAACTAACACTACAACTAACATAGGACAGACATAACACTTAACACAAACAACAAACACGAAATAACAGAATAGAACCAGACAGAATGTAACATGAAAATGCAGTGACCAGATTTAAAATGGGTAACCTTAAAAGGGAAATACTGTTCTGCAAAGCAAGCACAGTTTGTGGAAACACGACCTTAAAGTCATAAAGCAGGCTAACAGAACTGCTTAGGTTGTTAGAATGAAAGGAAGCTGGTTTACTTGTTTGCAGAGTGAGGGGGTCTTAGCAGTAGGTCGCAGAGGTGATGAGCTGAGGGAATGGTAGCACCCAAGAAGGCGCGGCGTCTGGAGCGGTTGTTGGAGTGGAGCCCCTTGGATTCTCTCTCCTTGTGAAGCTTTAAGGTGAAAGGCTCTGTCTTGGTTGCAGTTCTCTGTTGGGTAGCAGGCCTTCACCGGCAGGCTTCAGGAGGGCTTCTCACGGGCTGCTCTTCTCCCGGGGCTTCTCTTCTCCTCCCTCTGCGGGGCTGATGTTCTCCTCTGCTCCTCTCTCTTCTTCTCCCTGCTCTGTTCTGAGGTGCCATGTTTTATGATCTAAAGTTCATGAATAGGGATGACCAGGAATTCGACACTTGAAGCAATGGCTGATCATCTAGTTGGCAGGTTTTCAGTCCTTTTGGGATTTATGACTAGACTGGTACCACTTTACCGATGATTTTCATTAAACTGGTGTAACTTTTAATACATACAGTTTCATGGTAACCACTGACCAGATTTGGAATCAGGAGTGATTTTCCATCAGTTTGACACCAAACATGCCATACCAGCCTGGGGGGTCACACCTCATACCATCTGTATTAATTAACAATTTCTGATATTATGTATGTTAATAAATCCCATCCATATACATCAACAGAGGTTGCTACTTTGGATCATTTGTACGGACATTACATTACATATTCACATTTAAATAGCACATCTTACTCTTAGATAGACGTGGCCCTTAGTTTGTGGTAATACCAATTTAAATTGCACATGTGGGAACAACATATAACTTTGGACCTGGAGACGAAGGGAGGCTATATGGTATATCAAACGTTAACAAGTAATGATCTGAAAGCAGAGGATTCTGAGGTATAATAGATATGTGATCCACCAGGACACCATAGCTAAGAATCAAATCCAGGGTGTGGTTGCAGGCATGAGTAGCCCGACTACAGTCTGACAAACATCTACAGAGTCAAGGATAGCAGAAAACGTTGTTAAAGGATTGCTGTCGTTCTACATGTGAATATTAAAATCACGGCTTTATCAGTAGTGACACCAGGATTGTTGAAAAATCTGCAAACTCCAATGACCAGGCCGTCTATACACAATAACAATGGTGACTGGAGGTTAGGGACCAGGCGGTCTATACACAATAACAATGGTGACTGGAGGTTAGGGACCAGGCGGTCTATACACAATAACAATGGTGATTGGAGGTTAGGGACCAGGCGGTCTATACACAACAACAATGGTGATTGGAGGTTAGGGACCAGGTGGTCAACACACAATAACAATGGTGACTGGAGGTTAGGGGCCATGCATTCTATACAGAATAACAATGGTGATTGGCGGTTAGGGACCAGGCGGTCTATACACAATAACAATGGTGATTGGAGGTTAGGGACCAGGAGGTCTATACACAATAACAGTTGTGATTGGAAGTTAGGGACCAGGCGGTCTATACGCAATAACAATGGTGATTGGTGGTGAAGAACTACACAGAGATGATCCCGCAAGACTAAGAAGAAGAATTTCAAATGTGCTAAAGCTATAAGCACTTTGCTCAGACACTCCTAGGTCAGACTGAAATATTGCAGCAGCACCAGCACCTTTGCCATCTGGTCGAGGGTTATGCTGTAATCAGCTGGAGTAGATTCATTTAGTGCCATGAATTCATTCGGTTTAAGTCAGGTCTCTGTAAGGCATAAGGACCAAGACTAAAATCAGTAATCATTTCATTTATTAGGAGCCAGTGATCTTACATTCAAAAGTCCAAGTTTTAGCCTTTCATTACACCTATTATCTAAAAACGGATTTGGTTTAATTATTATTAAGTTATCATGACATACACTATGGTGAAATAGACCTCCATGATTAAAAGACGCGGGGAACAGACACAGTCCCAGTAACATGAACCTTAGGTGACGACTCTAAGCGACTAGCAGGCGGTCGGTTATGCCGGTTTGCCTGCTGCCTGGACTTGGCCCTGGCTAGTCAGCGATTTTCCTGGAGACTGTGAGCTATGCTTTTGGACAGGAGATTGGCACCAGCCCACGAGGGGTGAATACCGTCCCTCTTCAAAAGCCCAGACCTACCCCAAAACGTTTACTAATTGTCTATATAACCCACAGCATTTTTCGGGCACCATTCTGACAGCCAGCGATGCAGCAACGATAATCTGCTGTATATTTCATCACCATGTCTAGCAGGGATGGGGCCAGAGTGCGTTACTGACACACACATCTTCGCAAGGCTGCACACCTCTATGAAATTTGTCTTTGCAGAATCATGCACAGTCAATAGTTATAGCTCTACATAAATTTTATCGTTCTTTTCTTTTTTTAAGATGTGAACAGAATGCGCAACCATGTTGGGGTGTAACGTCAGTTCCCTAACTGAAACTTGCCAAGGGGGGGGGGGGGGTGACCTATAATATATTTTGCCGAGCTCAGGAGTAGAAAATGTTTGTGAAAATTCGGGACAAATTGCATATTTTTGTGGATCAGTGCAGAACGATTTTGCCCAGAGGAATAGCGATTCATGTTGTGATTGGCTGGTTGCATGTTGGGCTATGATTGGTCAATTGGTTGTCAGGCAACTGTGATACTCCAATAGTGAAACAGCTGGCATGGAATTCCATGATAAGTCACTTTGTTTATTATAATAATAATACATCATGCTTAATGTATTATCATTAAAATTATGCTTAAAAATGGAGGTTACACATCACAACGGACAAGCGTTTACCTAATTAATAGGCAGAGTTCATTTAAAAACCATTAATGGTTCTTCATATTTTATCTTAAGTTTTGATTGTAATGAAAGGATCTGCAAAGAAGGGATTCATAGCTGGGTTATCAAGGCTGTCTGCAATGTTCTTACTTTGTACAGAAACTAACATTCGTAAGGGCTTGTCTTGTTCGTCCCTCCACATAAGTTATGGGGTCTGCTGTCATATGCTGGCTGGGGAAAAATAATACCTGCTTTTGTTTCTAGTAGAATAGATTACTGTAATGGCCTCTTGTCTGGTCTGCCTAAGAAATCTATTTCACTTCTACAATGGACCCAGAATGCCGCTGGCAGAGTATTTACACGCACCAGTCACAGGGATCACATCTACAATGGTTGGGAAGCTCAAAATTCCCACCAGAAAGCTGCACTTGAATGGCTGACATTATGGCTGCTGACTCAAAGATAGAAGTTGGTGATGTGACAATACTGAACTTACCAGAATGGCAAACGCATGGTTACTGCAAGGGACAATGCTTGTGAAATTCTGTGCAATGTTTCTTTTTAACTGCCTCAGAATCTTAGGCTAGAAAGCTGAACTGAAAGCAAATCATGAATCCTTCTGTTATCTTGCTTTGTATGTAGCCTAAGCGCGTTTCCCCAGCAAAGACGATAATCGCCGGTTAGTCACTGTCAGATATCGACACCGGGATACTTGTCTGATTACGCTCATTACCGATAATATCGTCATATCACCCAGACGTAATTGGTGATTTGACATGTTCCCAGGTATAACAATACAGGGAGAAAAAGGATTTTACTCATGGGATCAGGAATCCAAGTGCCAGTTGCTGCTGCATTAGCTGCTGGGAATGTTCACATCTCCTCCTTTCAGTGATACGTGTCGAGTGTAGGGACACCTGGCAGAAAGATGGCTAAGGACTGCACTGGAAGCACTGGTCTGACTCTTATGGGAAGTTCACGTCCATCTTGCTATTGATGTGTTCCTATACCTGTATATTCTGTGATTTTTGGCTGTAGCTTGTACTTAATGATTTTACCTCTAGTTTTGAGCAAAGATGCACTGACTCACAATTAGTGATCATATGACTGCAGCAGATTGTCAGGACACACAGAAGACTCTGCAGACTATAATTCATTTTGAAGTGTAAGCTGTGCTGCTAATTATACTGAAAACAAATGCTTATTGTAATGCTTTGTATTTTACTAATGTGTAGGATGTGTATATGTCTGTGTCTTAAAGTGTTTTCTGTTTCAGGCTGAACAGCTGTGATCTCATAGATAAACACAGTGATGTGCTGTCTTCAGCTCTAAGATCAAACTCTTCCCCCCTGAGAGAGCTGGACCTGAGTGACAATAACCTGAAGGATTCAGGAGTGAAGCTGCTCTCTGCTACACTGGGGGATTTACACTGTAAACTGGAGATATTGAGGTCAGTATTACTGGGTATTCCACACTGTAAACTGGGGATACTGAGGTCAGTATTACTGGGTATTTCACACTTTAAACTGGGGATACTAAGGTCAGTATTACTGGGTATTCCACACTCTAAACAGGGGGTACTGAGGTCAGTATTATTGGGTATTCCACACTGTATACTGGAGATACTGAGGTCAGTATTACTGGGTATTCCACACTGTAAACTGGGGATGCTGAGGTCAGTATTACTGGGTATTCCACTCTGTAAACTGGAGATACTGAGGTCAGTATTACTGGGTATTCCACACTGTAAACTGGGGGTACTGAGGTCAGTATTGCTGGGTATTCGACACTGTAAACTGGGGATAATGAGGTCAGTATTACTGGGTATTCCACACTGTAAACTGGGGATACTGAGGTCAGTATTACTGGGTATTCCACACTATAAAGAGGAGATAGTGAACAATTAGCTAAGGGAAAGGGAGGAGGGGGCCTGCCTTGTCTTAGACACTAAATTGTAATTCTTGAAATATTTATTAGAGCATCACATTTATTTAATAATTGTAACGGTGAGGTGATATTATTTATTGGGGAGTTTCTGTCTCTCTCTCTGCAGGCTGTCAGGCTGTAGGGTCACAGAAGAAGGCTGTTCTTCCCTGGCTTCAGCTCTGAGGTTAAACCCCTCACACCTGAGAGAGCTGGATCTGAGCTACAATCACTCAGGAGTGAAGCTGCTCTCTGCTCTACTGGAGGATCTCAGCTGTAAACTGGTGAAGCTACAGTGAGTACAGAATATGCATTTTACACAAAAGTAACTGGACACCAAGAAAACCCACAATGCCTTTCAGCAGTTACATAATAAACAAACACAAGCCGCTTCTGTTTTCTTCTCCTACTTCCTTACATCCCACAATCTTATCAGCCCTCGATCCATGTTAGAAATAATTAAGCAGTGAAGCAGGAAACATTCATTCAACCATATAATCCATGCAAAACATTTGTGTTGGTTAGCAAAGTTAACGGCACTGTTACAGTTAAACATGCTGACTTTAACATGTTATGGTTAAAATGATTTTTAATAATTTAATTGTTTTCTAAAAATCCATTATGTCATGGTCCCTATTCTCCTCATTTGAATAGAGAGCTGCAGTGTAAAAAGTGGATTTAAAAGTGTTTAATTTTTTTAAGGGTGGGCCTGTGTGAACTCACAGAGAAATGCTGTGAGGCACTGGCTTCAGCTATCAGATCAAACTCCTCACAACTGAGAGAGCTGGACCTGAGTGACAATGACCTGCAGGACTCAGGAGTGAAGCTACTCTCTGCTGGACTGGGGGATTTATACTGTAAACTGGAGATACTGAGGTTAGTATTAGTGGGTATTCCACACTGTAAACTGGAGATACTGAGGTCAGTATTACTGGGTATTTCACACTGTAAACTGGAGATGCTGAGGTCAGTATTACTGGGTATTTCACACTGTAAACTGGAGATACTGAGGTCAGTATTACTGAGTATTCCACTCTGTAAACTGGAGATACTGAGGTCAGTATTACTGGGTATTTCACACTGTAAACTGGAGATACTGAGGTCAGTATTACTGGGTATTTCACACTGTAAACTGGAGATACTGAGGTCAGTATTACTGAGTATTCCACTCTGTAAACTGGAGATACTGAGATCAGTATTACTGGGTATTCCACTTTGTAAACTGGAGATACTGAGGTCAGTATTACTGGGCATTCCACACTGTAAACTTGGGATACTGAGGTCAGTATTACTGGGTATTCCACACTGTAAACTGGTAGTAGTGAGTTGAGTATTACTGGGTATTTCACACTGTATGCTGAAGATACTAAAGTACTGTAGAAAATAACTAATGATTTCAAAATAAAGCAGGAGTATCTAAGTCTACAGGTTTACTTAAAAAATAACATCAGACTCGCTAAGTAGAATGTCGTAAGGAAGATTAAACTGGAGACTAAGGATAACATTAAAGGTTTCTTCCAATATTTTAACTCCAAAAAAGCTCTAAAAGGTGAACTCACTCATCTGCAGGATAGTAAGGGCCTTATAATTGAAAGTGAAAATTGATATAGTAAATGAGTCTAATGATTATTTTATGCGGGTGTTCACAGTAGAGGACATGATTAACTTACCACCATTTAGTACAAATACAGTGTCGTATATAAACAATATACACTCTCTCCACAGTTATTTCCCCCCCTTGTAAATATTTGTAAAAAGGGTTAGAAAAAATCTTCATCTCACTCTCAAAAAATTAGAAAAATCCAACATTTCATTGAAATTAATTTATTCAAAGCAAAACAAATCCTTCATCAAGAAATAATAATTTTCAAGAAAAACACATGTGCCACGATTATTGGCAGCCCTGCTTTTAATACTCTGTACAACCTCCCTTTGCCAGTATAACAGCACTGAGTCTCCTATAACATTTTATAAGGTTGGAGAATACAGAGCAGGGCATCTGAGACCATTCCTCTTTACAGAATCTCTCCAGATCACCCAGGGTCCTCGGCCCTCTCTTGTACACTCTCCTCTTCAGCTCAGCCCACAGGTTTTCAGTGGGGTTCAGGTCAGGGGACTGAGATGGCCATGGCAGAAGCTTGATTCTGCTGTCAGCTGACCATTTTAATGTTGATTTGGACATGTGCTTAGGATCACCGTCCTGCTGGAAGATCCAATGAAGGCCCAGTTTTTGTTTCCTGGCAGCAGCAGCCAAATTTTGATATAAAATGTCCTGGTATTTCATGGACCCCATAGTGCCATGTACCCTAACGAGGTTTCCAGGGTTTTTGGAAGAAAAACAGCTCCACAACATCATGGAACCTCCACCATATTATACAGTTGGGATAATGTTCATTTCATTATAACCATCCTTCTTTTTACGCTAAACCCACCTTGAATGTTTATTGGTAAAAGCTCCATCTTTGTTTCATCAGACCATTGAATTTGATTCCAGTCAAAGTTGTAGTAATGTTTTGCAAACTACTGGCACTAACATTTTAAGTAACTGACAGAAAAAGCTTCTTTCTGTCATAACTTTCAAAACGTCTGTTAGCATGAAGGGGGCGTCTGATGGTTTTTTGGAGACGTGGTAACACCAAGATTTTACTTTGTCTGGTAATTGACTAACAGTCATCCTTGGGGATTTTTTGTCTCTCTTACGATCCTCCTCACTGTATGTGGGGGCAAAATAAACTTGGTTCCTCTTTCAGGCAGGTTTCTAACAGTTCCAGTTGATGTCCACTTTTTAATTATTGCCCTAACAGTAGAAATGGGCATTTTAAGGCGAGTAGCTATTTTTTAATCCCCATTCCCTGACTTATGAAGGTCAGCACACTTCTCCCTCATTTGGTCTGTGTGTCTCTTATCTTTCCCATGTTCATGGATGACTAAGGGAATTTGCCCTCTGTGTCTCCTCATGTTTGTACCCCAGTTACTCAGGAAGTCATGGATTACAGCTTGAAGGTTCCTATTCACTCCAATCAACTCAAAGATGTATAATTTACATGGGAAACATGCTTCAGTTACATTGTGTTCACTATAATTTCCAGAGATGCCAATAATCGTGACTCATGTGTTTTTCTTAAAAATAATTATTTCTTGATGAAGGATTTGATTTTTCTTCAAATAAATTGATTTTAATTAAAGTTGGATTTTTCTCATATTTTCTTTGTGAGATGGAGCAACTTCACCAGAAGGTGGATTTTTTCTTACCCCTTGTACAAAGGGCTGCCAATAATTGCGGATTACTGGAAAAGTAATGGAAGCTATAATCTAAGTGAAAATGGTATATCACCTGGATACAAATAACATTCTGAGGGATAGCCAACATGGATTTAGGAGAGGTACATCCTGTTCAAGTAATCTACTTGAGTTCTTTGAGGAAGCTACAAGAGAAATTGATCACAAAAAGTACTTAGAATTGCTGAAGGCCTTTGATGTTGTCCCCCTGAAACGGCTCTTGCTTAAGTTCAAAGCTGCAGGGATTTTAGGAACTGTAGCAGCTTTTTGGAGACGTGGTAAAGATTTGTAAAAAGGGTTCAGTGGGGATCACCGCGTGGACATCGTGGGCGGTGCCTCTGGACTGGCAGACCAGGGTGGTGGTCACCCTCTTCAAGAAGGGGGACTGGAGGGTGTGTTCCAACAATAGGGGGATGACACTCCTCTGCCTCCCTGGTAAGGTCTATTCGGGGGTGCTGGGGAGGAGGGTCCATCGGATAGTCGAACCTCAGATTCAGGAGGAGCAGTTTTCGCCCTGGCCGTGGAACAGTGGACCAGCTCTATACTCTCGGCAGGGTTTTGGAGGGTCCATGGGAGTTTGCCCGACCAGTCTACATGTGTTTTGTGGACTTGGAGAAGGCATTCGACCGTGTCCCTCATGGAGTCCTGTGGGGAGTGCTCCGGGAGTATGGGGTCCCCGGCTGCCTTATAAGGGCTGTTCGGTCCCTGTACAACTGGTGTCAGAGCTTGGTCCGCATTGTCGGTAGTAAGTCGGACTCGTTCCCGGTGTGGGTTGGAGTCCACCAGGGCTACCCATTGTCACCGATTCTGTTCTTAACTTTTATGGACAGAATTTCTAGGTGCAGCCAGGGCGTTGAGGTTGTCCGGTTTGGTGACCTCAGGATTAGGTCTCTACTTTTTGCAGATGATGTTGTTCTGTTGGCCTCATCAGACCGTGACCTTCGACTCTCACTGGAGCAGTTCGCAGCTGAATGTGAAGCGACAGGGATGAAAATCAGCACCTCCAAATCCGAGACCATGGTCCTCAGCCGGAAAAGGGTGGAGTGCTCTCTCCGGGTCGGGGAGGAGGTCCTTACCCAAGTAGAGGATTTTAAGTATCACGGGGTCTTGTTCACAAGTGAGGGAAGGATGGAGCGGGAGATCAACAGGTGGATCAGTGTGATGTCAGCAGTGATGCATCATGGTGAAGAAGGAGCTGAGCCAAAAGGCAAAGCTCTGGATTTACCAGTCGATCTACGTTCCTACCCTCACCTATGGTCATGAGCTGTGGGCAGTCACTGAAAGAACAAGGTCATGAATACAAGCAGCCGAAATGAGTTTCCTTTGCAGGGTGGCTGGGTTTTCCCTTAGAGATAGGGTGAGGAGCTCAGTCATTCGGGAGGGATTCAGAGTAGAGCCGCTACTCCTCCGCAGGGTGGCTGGACTCTCCCTTAGAGATAGGGTGAGGAGCTCGGTCATTCGGGAGGGACTCAGAGTAGAGCTGCTCCTGTGCATTGAGAGGAGCCAGATGAGGTGGCTTGGGCATCTGGTCAGGATGCCTCCTGGATGCCTCCCTGGTGAGGTGTTTCGGGCATGTCCCACTGGGAGGAGGCCCCAGGGAAGACCCAGGACACGCTGGAGAGACTATGTCTCTCGGCTGGCCTGGGAATGCCTCAGAATTCCTCCAGAGGAGCTGGATGAAGTGGCCAGGGAGAGGGAAGTCTGGGTTCCCTGCTTAGACTGCTGCCCCCACGACCTGACCCGGAAAAGCGGTAGATAATGAATGGATGGATGGATGGATAGATGGATGTAGCAGCTTGGCTTGAAAACTGATTAACAGACAGGAAGCAGTGGGTAGTTATTAGAGGCACAATGTCACAGTGGGCCTGTGTACCGCAGGGTTCAATTTTAGGACCACTATTATTCCTAATTTACATTAATGATATTGACACAGTAGTTTACATGCAGTAAACTAGTTAAATTTGCCGATGACACTAAGGTGGATGGTGTAGCAGATACTGAACTAGCAGCACAGAGGCTACAATGGGATCTTGATTTAATTAGCAACTGGCCTGATACCTGGCAGATGAAATTTAACGTAGATAAATGTAAGGTAATCCATGCAGAGAGCAGAAATATAAAGTACAGATATTTATGGGTTCCACTGAAATAAAGGTAGCTGATCATGAGAAAGACCTTGGTGTGTATGTTGATGCTTCTATGTCCCACTCTCACCAGTGTGGGGAAGCAATTAAAAAGGCCAATAGGATGTTGGATCTCTAGGTGTGTGGAGTTTAAGTTAAATTAGGTGATGCTAAGATTATACAATGCCTTAGTAAGACCCCACCTAGAATATTGTTTTAATGTGAGAGGGGGATATAGGGCTTTTGAAGGAACAAACAGGTTCGCTTTGGTCTGTTCAGAAATATTTATTAAAATATACACAAAATTATGATACATTTCATAAGCATTGATTGATAATCCCATTAAGTAATAAAATGGAAAAGTAGCTGCAAGCCATCTACACTCGGACGTGCTATAATCACCCACCTTCACACATGGACCGGGAAGTAATACTGTAAATGAGCTCATTTCAAATTTGATGCCTGCTACATGTCCCAAAAAAGTTGGTACGGGAGAAACAAATGGCTGAAAATGCAAGAAAGTTTAAAAAGATTCAGCTGGGAGAACATCTAGCAACTAATTAAGTTAACTCATATCAGGTCTGTAACCTGATGAGCTATAACAGGGATGTCAGAGAGGCAGAGTCTCTCAGAAGTAAAGATGGGCAGAGTCTCTCCAATCTGTGAAAGAGTGAATAAAAAGATTGTGGAATACTTTAAAAACAATGTTCCTCAACGTCAAATTGCAAAGGATTTGCAAATGTCATCATCTACAGTGCATAACATCATCAAAAGATTGAGAGAAACTGGAGATATCTCTGTGCGTAAGGGACAAGGCCGAAGACCTGTATTGGATGCCCGTGGTCTTCGGGCCCTCAGACGACTCTGCATCACTCATCGGCATGATTGTGTCAATGACATTACTAAATGGGCCCAGGAATACTTCCAGAAAGCACAGTCGGTAAACACAATCTTGCCAGCTAAAGCTCTATCATGCAAAAAGGAAGCCATATCTGAACATGTCCTGTGGGCCAAGACTCATTTGAAATGGACTGTTTCAAAGTGGGAAAGTGTTCTATGGTCAGACGAGTCCAAATGTGACATTCTTGTTGGTAATGAAGGGTGCCGTGTCCTCCGGTATAAAGAGGAGGGAGACCTTCCAGCGTGTTATCAGCGTTCAGTTCAAAAGCCAGCATCTCTGATGGTATGGGGGTGCATAAGTGCATAATTATCTGTGACACCCCTTGTACACTGTGAGCAGATATCAGTGCTGAATACTTTTTATATTGAGTTACATGTTTTATGTGAATTACTTTGTACTGAACTGAAGGCCAGTATTTCCCACTGTGAATATGTTGTTGCAGACGTCCATCCAGAAATCAGAGCTGGGGGAAAGATAAGGTCCTTATTCCAATTAATTTTTGGTACAAATATCAATGTGTCTGTCGCAGATGGAGGATTATATATTCTAGAGGTTAGTTTCTTTTTATTTTTAAGTTGCAGAATGTTGTCTCATTTTAGGAGGATTCAGTGTATTACGTGTGAGCTTCATTTTGGTTTTGATGCTGGATTCAATTAGTAAATATTAGTAAAAATGCCTATTCTCAATTAAGATTTTTGGATTAAGTCTTCGAATGTCGTGAAATGACTGTTACTGAAAAGGAGGTGGAGATGTGTAATCCCTTTCTGTCCCCGTGAGTGATAGTGAATAGTGATATTGTGAAGTAGGAAGTCCAGATCATTCCAGATTGGCGTGTATTTACAGGGTCTGAGAGTACAGTTAGTGATTTTAATGGCTTTCCACTGGGCTGTCAGTGCTATGGAAATGGCAGCACTGTGTTGTCAAAGCAGATTTGTTTCTTTAATGAAATTTTGAGTAAGTCTGCATGTCTGATTTTTACAGTACAGCTGCTCCTGCTGTAACCATGAGCTGCTGTTACTACTGTAATGTGACCATTTAGTTAAGTCTTGCAGTTGATTTGCTAAGTAATAATTAAGAAAAATGATCTTTTAATCCACCTTGAGATTTATGTTTCTGTAATGTGGAATGTTTGATTTTGCGTTTTTGTTTTTTGATTACTGCTTTACACACTTGCTAAACATCTCTGGGAACTCCTTCAAGACTGTTGGAAAACCATTTCAGGTGACTACCTCTTGAAGCTCATCGGGAGAATGCCAAAAGTGTGCAAAGCAGTAATCAGAGCAAAGGGTGGCTATTTTGAAGAAACTAGAATATAAAACATGTTTTCAGTTATGTCACCTTTTTTTGTTAAGTACATAACTCCACATGTGTTCATTCATAGTTTTGATGCCTTCAGTGAGAATCTACCAATGTAAATGGTCATGAAAATAAAGACAACACATTGAATGAGAAGGTGTGTCCAAACTTTTGGCCTGTACTGTAGATACCCAAGTACCGGATATTTCTGGTGTGAAATGGACCATCCTGATTAGCTGAATCCCAGGCATCTTCAGACAGTGAGAATATTATGGGTGTTTTCCAGTTTATTCTGTATTTTGATAGATATGAAAAGAAAATTAAAATTTCATATATTGAGGGTTTTGTAAAAACAGCAAGATATCATTTGCAGAGAGACTAATTTTATGTTCAGTTATTAGTATGAATTCTATCTGGAGGGTTTATTGAATTCCATCTTAACTCAAAGGTTGTGTTTGGTCTTTATCAGGTTTCAATAACACTGTAATGGTGGGTAACTGTAGGGTTGTGTTTGGTCTTTATCAGGTCTCAATAACACTGTAATGGCCGGTAACTGGAGGGTTGTGTTGGGTCTTTATCAGGTTTCAATAACACTGTAATGGCCGGTAACTGGAGGGTTGTGTTGGGTCTTTATCAGGTCTCAATAACACTGTAATGGCCGGTAACTGGAGGGCTGTGTTGGGTCTTTATCAGGTCTCAATAACACTGTAATGGCCGGTAACTGGAGGGCTGTGTTGGGTCTTTATCAGGTCTCAATAACACTGTAATGGCCGGTAACTGGAGGGTTGTGTTTGGTCTTTATCAGGTCTCAATAACACTGTAATGGCCGGTAATTGGAGGGCTGTGTTGGGTCTTTATCAGGTCTCAGTAACACTGTAAAGGCCGGTAACTGGAGGGTTGTGTTGGGTCTTTATCAGGTTTCAATAACACTGTAATGGCCGGTAACTGGAGGGTTGTGTTGGGTCTTTATCAGGTTTCAATAACACTGTAATGGTGGGTAACTGTAGGGTTGTGTTTGGTTTTTATCAGGTCTCAATAACACTGTAATCTCTGGTAACTGGAGGGTTGTGTTGGGTCTTTATCAGGTCTCAATAACACTGTAATGGCCGGTAACTGGAGGGCTGTGTTGGGTCTTTATCAGGTCTCAATAACACTGTAATGGTCACTGCGCTCATACGTGATGGGATTTGTGATGCATGTTTAATTTCTCTTACCAGTCTATTGAAGAGTGGAGATAATATGCCCCAAAAATGTGTATAGATTTCTGCAGGGTAACCATCCGGTCTGGCGATTGGTTGTTAGGCATTTGGTGGAGGACCTTATGGAGTTCTTCTGATGTTAATGGTGCATCAAGAAGAGGTGGAGATTTCAGGTGTAGGAAGTACAAATCCAGACCAAGATTTTGTTTCAACAAACCAGTTGTACTCTGTGACTGTAACTCTATATTCAACTGGTTGGTTAAAACAAAATCTTGGTCTAGATTTGTACTCTCTGGACCTGAAATCTCCACCTCTGGTGTCAAGGGCATCTGCTGTTTCATTGGTTAATATGGGTAAGTCTAGATTATTTAAAAATGATTCTATATCAACTGGATCTGGTTCTGAGAAGTATAGGTTCTTATAAAATGTTCAAAAGATGTTAATGTTGCGTGATTATTGAAATATTTATTAGAGGAGTCACTTTTGCTTAAAAGTAATGCTTGTAATGGTGAGGTGATCTTATTTATTGGGGAATTTCTGTCGCTCTCTCTCTGCAGGCTGTCAGGTTGTAGAGTCACAGAAGAAGGCTGTTCTTCCCTGGATTCAGCTCTGAGGTCAAACCCATCACACCTGAGAGAGCTGGACCTGAGCTACAATCACCCAGGAGATTCAGGAGTGAAGCTGCTCTCTGCTGTACTGGAGGATCCCAGCTGTAAACTGGAGAAGCTGAAGTGAGTACAGAGTGTGTGTCTGACATGCTACAGATACTTATGCATGTATGTGAAGAAGAGGCACCAATTAATAAATGGATACAGCAGCACTATGTCATTCTGTTTCTCCTATAGTGTGGATCACGGTGGAGAGTGCAGGACCAGACCAGGCTTACAGAAATGTAAGTGTCTTTGCATGTTTTTATTAATAATAGCATTAAAACTATGTTATGGTTGTATTCACACAATTGTTGTGATGAGTGTGACTTTTTGCACTGTGTGTAGATGGATTTCCATGTTTGTGTTTAGGTGAGTTTCATGTCATTTTAGACAACATCCAAACGAGAAACAAAATATCAAAATCATCAACAAAAACACTATCAATTCATTTAATGATATTAAAAAGTATTTGTTACAAATGCTTTATAGCTGCTCGTATTGTGTTTGTGTGGGAGTGTAGGATGGTTAATATATATTCTGAATTAGTTATACATCTTTAATTTCACAAAAAAGAATCCTTTGCATTTGCTCTTTTTGCGGATGCCGTGAGTGTACGTGTTTCCTGTGTCAGATTCATTAGTATTGTCCTAAGACGGCACCCGTAAGCAGTGACTCTCTCCTAAAGTGTGAAATGTGAATTTGCATTTTTACAGAGTGGATCTCGAACACTCCTTAATATTCATGAGAGAATATTGCAGATTGGTCACTGAATCCCTTAAACCAGGGGAGCCCAAATCCAGTTCTGGAGGGCCAGAGTCCTGCACAGAGTAGAGGGATGACATTTTTGTCATCAACTCCTTGTGCTAATAACCACACAGCTCTTGAGCTGAATCATTTATGGTGGAACAGGGATAGAAATAAGCTACACAGGGCTCCGCCCCCCCAGGACTGGATTTGGACACCCCTGCCTTAGGCAGAAGAAACCGGCAGAACCTCATTCATCCATCCATTTTCCAAACCGCTTATCCTACTGGGTCACGACCCAGGATGGGGGGCCAGAGCCTATACCGGAATCAATGGGCACGAGGGACTGTGGGGGGAAACCAGAGTACCTGGAGGAAACCCCACGACGACATGGGGAGAACATGCAAACTCCACACACATGTGACCCAGGCGGAGACTCGAACCCAGGTCCCAGAGGTGCGAGGCAACAGTGCTAACCACTGCACCACCATGCCACCCCACCAGCAGAACCTGTCGATGTTAACTGGTCAATCAGGTAGTGCCCCTCTTATAAATATTAATCATACAGCCATGTAGGGCTTCGCTCATGAATATTAAAAAGTTCTCCTGATCCACGGTGCTAAAAGAAATTAGCGCCCGGGACACACTTGATATGTGGCGGAAAATATCAAATTTCATTTCGGCGCCCATGTTAACAGATTAGAGCGGCCGCGTGCGTGCGCGAGATGCGGGGCTCACGCCTCGCGGCAGCGGCGCCGCATCTAGAGTCACGCGCGCGGTAAGCGCGCGACCCAGAAGTATAAGCGGTTTGGAAAATGGATGGATGGGGTTCTGCCGGTTTCTTCTGCCTAAGGCAGGGGTGTCCAAATCCTGTTTTTCCGAATTAACGTAATAATCATCCTGTTTTTTTCCGAATTAATGAGATAATTATCCAGTTTTTCTGAACAATATTTTTCTGATTTGTTTAATTAATGAGCACTTTGCGCAGCACCTATTCCGCCCCACTCGACACTGCAGTATTTCTCCCGGATCAGTAGATACAGTATGACATGCTTCACGGAAATAAGCTGATGCATGTGAAATGCATTCAGACCGGCTTTGCTGTGACTAAAGACCATGTCAGACAATCGCTGCAAATACTGGATCCTCATGGAGCGCAACTCCGGCGCCAGAATCATCGTTTGTATCAGAGTCCAGGTCCAAACCTTTATTAAATATCACTTTAAATATGTAATAATATTGCTTAAATATTCTGTTATTGATGGCCATTTTCAAGCCGCACGCACCGGAATTAGCGGTTAGAAGGAAATATACTGACTTTAGTATTGATCTCTGGTGCCGTTTTGTGGTAAATATGCGTCTGATAAATATGTCTGATAAATGAATGTCGCTGCTTTGTCATTTTATTTCCCCATAATTAAGCTGTTAGTTTAGCTCGCGCCGCATTTTGCCGGCTCTTCCCTCCGACATTTCCTGAGCTGTTTCATAAGCTTCAGTTCCCGCTTCGTTAGGGGAAGCTGTGCTGTTTTTATATCGTACAGAAACATAAAGTACAGGCGGCCTGATGGGATTAATAATTCTTCCTCCTGCCTACAGACTCCTGCCAGCTGACGCTGGACCCCAACACAGCAAACAGATTCCTGTCTCTGTCAGGGGGGAAGAGGAAGGTGACAGGGGGGGCAGAGCAGCCATATCCTGATCATCCAGAGAGATTTGACAGCTGGAACCAAGTTCTGTGCAGAGAGAGTCTGACTGGCCGCTGTTACTGGGAGGCTGAGTGGGATGGATTTGGTGCCTGGATAGGAGTCACTTATAAAGGGATCAGGAGGAAAGGAGGGAGGGACTGTGGACTTGGATACAATGACAAGTCATGGAGTCTGTGCTGTAATACTGACAGATACTCTGTCTGGCACAATAATAAAGAGACTCTCATACCCATAAAGCCCTCAGGCTCCCGCAGAGTAGGAGTGTATCTGGACTGGGGGGCTGGTGCTCTGTCCTTCTACAGAGTCTCCTCTGATGGACTGACCCCCCTGCACAGATTCACCTCCTCATTCACTGAGTCCCTCTATCCAGGGTTTGGGGTTCATTATAGAAACTCCTCAGTGTCACTGTGACGTGCTGCTGGTTATCCTGGCAAAAAGGTCAAATCTCTGCTTTTTAGCCTTTATAATCCTTTTTACTCTGAAATGTACAGTACTGTACAAAAGTCTTAGGCAGGCAAAGAAAATTATGTTTAGATTATCCTCGTGTTGATGTAAAACTATGATATTATGCCTGTCAAAGTGTGTCAGCTTCGCCATTTCAGAACCTCTGCTAAAATCATCCAAGTATTTGCAGTGACCGTCCAGTGCAGCCATGTATTTTTTGACTTGGCCACTAACACACCTCATACAGGTAGTCAATCTCTCACTGACTTTTTAAACCAATATATTTCATTGTTTAATTGAGCTGTTGGTGAAATTTAACAAAATCATGGAACGGCTGAGGTCCCCCTGAGGAGAAGTTTGGGAACTGAAGCGGTGTTCATCTAGCCATCCAACTAGATATCAGTAACTTTTTAGGAAACAGAAGAAATTATTACTAGTTTTTATTGTGTTACTCTTAATTTGCACACATTCTAATGTTATATTGTGTTTTTTATTCTAAGCCAAAGTACACTTGTTACCCAGATAAACAGCTTCAAACATTTCTTTGGACTGACTAAGACTTTTGCACAGTACTGTATGTTTGACAAAAATAAATGACTGTGTTCAACGAGCTGCATAAACATGAAAAATATAGTTTTATGGTTTTTATCTCTGACTAAAATGTAACTAAATGTAATCCTGATTGGGGGGGGGGGCTTTCCCCCTCCCCTGTATATGTACATTTTATATATTTATGTCCATTTACTGTATTTCCTCCCTGTACAATGACAATAAAGGCTTTCTGTTCTGTCCTATTAATGTCCTGCTTCAGCGTCACCCAAAGCATAACTGAGTAACATAATGAAACCACAGTCTGCTGGATTAAGTTAAATTCACTGCAGCTGAACTAACACAATGACACTTAATCAATGTGAGAGAGAGTAGAAGGATACCACTCACATCAAATTGACAGGTTGGGTCAAAGGTCACGAACATCAAAGGATTGGGGTCAAAAGGGGGCGGGGCCAGGCAGGGCCCAAGCAAGGTCCAGGTGTGGGCCATGTGACGTCACAAATATTGTTCATGGTTGATAATTTTTCCAGATGTTGGGGATATGAAATTAGTTATGGTTGGTTATTATTTATTCAACTTGACTTAATTCAATTGTGTGCTTATGGATACGAGTGTGATTGTGTCTGAAATGCTATAGCCTGTGTTATGAGGGTGCTGGCACAAAATAATCGAGTGTGACCGTCTGCTGCTGGTGCTCCCGATGGCGCTACCGTGTCGGAAGGTGAATCATTCCGGTCCGGAGCGTGGAAAATGTTGCGGATACTACAGTCCTCTGTGGCTGGGTCTCTGTAGGTTGGGTCTCTGCGGCTCCCCCTCTGTAGACTGGATCTCTGAGGCAGGATCTCTGCGAGCTGACCCTCTGTGGCTGCCCCTCTGTAAGCTGACTCTCTGCAGGGTGCCCCCGCTGTAGGCTGCCCCTCTGTGGGCTGACCCTCTGTAGGCTGGTCCTCTGTGAGCTGGTTGCGTCTGCAAAAGACTCGGACATTCTGTGTTGGAGCGAGTGTTGTATGAGTATGAAAGAAACCCTGTGAAAGTGAGAGAGCATAGATTGAAAGGAGGTGTGTCCGACGCTATCCTCCAATGAACGCCCCTCCTGCAGCGGTTCGGATGTGTGTCTGTGAAAAGTGGCGGGGAGGGGAGAGGGAGCGTGGGGGGTAGTGTGTGACCCCTACCACCGCAGCGCTCCCATGTTTGTGCACCTGTCTGTTGGCTAAGAGACAGAATAGAAAAGCCACACATCAAACTGACATTTTGTCTTACAGTATATAACAAGTTATTTTCCATTTGAAGTTGGGGCGGTCCAGTTGTTTTACCCATATCCTGTTTAGTTTTTCCCATGCACCTGTTATTTTGCCCCGTCGTAGATCAACCCTGGTTCGAGCTTACCGTCGGTGTCTGCGCATAACTACAAACGAAATAAACTCCGTGATGATCAAAAGAATTAGGAATCCCCGGTAACCTAAAACTTGACACGACATTAAAGAATCCTAAGAAAAAAAAAAAAGTTCGTCTAACGCAAAAGATGCATGTCGGGAGTACCACGCCCGCCCCCCAGAGGGCCGTGGGTAATATAACAAGCTTCGAGCAGTAGGCCTAACAATAAGAAGTAATACAGAGAATATAGATACAGACATGTCCGACACGCCCGAAATGAAAGATTCTACGGCACGGTCAAAGATGCAGGAGGAGGAGGATGGTGTACGGCCTCCGGGGGCTCCCAGGAAGATTCGTACAGCATGTAGACGGGTACCTACGATGCGAGCGTCGGGATACCTGAGGGCTACCTGGGAGATGCCCAACGGGGGTAAACTGATCTGGCTCTTTGACTACGATGAGGAGGAACTGCACATGTTTCAGATCGCCGTAGACGGCACAGACCCCGCGAAAGACGACCCGCATCTACTGAGTTCCTCTGAAGATGAATGGGAAAACTTGAAGTCTATCAGCGTCCCGATGATGAAAGCGACCACCAACCCTGACAATCGGGGGAACATCTACAATTTGGCCATGCAGTTTAAAAATCCTGACAAAGGTAATGATCGGAGGACCTTTATAAAGTGGGACGCGACCGGGGAGCTGGGGGACAGAATGCTGAATATATGTCAGCGGCCGAAATGCGACTGTTTTGGGCTGAGAATACCGTTCGTGACTTGGATGCGGATGTTTGAAGAAAAGGGGGATTTCTTCCATTCGCTGTTCAAGGATAGTCGGGGGCGTAAGGAGATGCAAGCGTTGAAAAAACTTGTAATGTAATATCCATGTCTGGGGTGAGCAAAAGATCGGAATGCTAGCAATGGGGAAGAACGGACAACCATTATCAAGTAGTGTAACATTTTACAGATGTTATACCAAATGTGTGCATTTATCAAATGTGTTGTTCTTAATCTAACTTGAACATAGTTGTACATTGTTTATTTTTCAAACATGTTGCACAAATTATATAAATTTATCAAATGAAGTTTTTTTGGTAATATAACTTGACCATAATTTTTTAGTTACACAAATGTTTTAAGACGTAACATCAAAGTTTTTCAAAGTAAGATGTACAGATGTTTTAAAATATAACATGAAAGTTTTTCAAAGTAAGATGTACAAAAGACAAGGGGGGCAAATAAATAATCCAAGTGTGCAAAAAATCATCCCATCCATCCATCCATCCATCCATCCATCCATCCATCCATTTCCCAAACCACTTATCCTACTGGGTCACAGGCGGTCCGGAGCCTATCCCGGAAGCAATGGGCATGAGGCAGGGAACAACCCAGGATGGGGGGCCAGCCCATCGCAGGGCACACTCATACACCATTCACTCTCACACGCACACCTACGGGCAATTTAGCAACTCCAGTTAGCCTCAGCATGTTTTTGGACTGTGGGAGGATACCGGAGTACCCGGAGGAAACCCCACGACAACATGGGGAGAACATGCAAACTCCACACACATGTGACCCAGGCGGAGACTCGAACCCAGGTCCCAGAGGTGTGAGGCAACAGTGCTAACCACTGCACCACCATGCCGCCCCCGTGCAGAAAATCAATAAAATGAAAATTAGACACAAACTAATTCAACTCAATAAAGAAAATATTATTAAGCTAAGAGAAGTAGAGTTTTTAGGTTTACCATTCATGTAGTACTGGAGACTCACTCAGACCATAGAATCATACAGATTAGCATTAAAGACACAATTTAGTAATTTAAGCATCCAAAATGAGTAAAAGAGGGGCAGGGCGACTGCTCATTTGTACTACTCCCTGTATACTTTCTCATAATGCTACACCATGGGGTTCCTACAACAGGCCTTGAAGAAACCTCTGTCTGGGACAGGTTACTTGTCACACAGGTGGACCACAGTCATCAATGATGAGATAAATACCTATTTCATTAAATGATTTTAAAAATAACACTTGAATATTCTAATGGAACGGTAATTCAACGTGTACCGGCAAGAAACCTTCAGCATACAACACAATGTTTTAAGCAGCAGACATGCTTTAATCACAGGACTTGTTCACCATGTCAGATTAGACAAACAGTCTTGTCCTGACAAACTGCAACTACTGTACAAGAGACGTATCCAAGAAACGGTCATATATAACATCCCTTCAGAAATTCATGACACACTGTCTGATATTACAATACAGTTCATAAAAATGCCCGGGGCGAACCTAAAACAAAAGGAAGATGACACTTCATGATTCTAATACACATATCACTTAATTTCAGAGTACCGCAATTCACATAACTTCTACTACAAGAATCCCACACCGACATGCCAGTTAAAATCAGGCTCAGACGACGCTTCTAGCTGCAGAAGAAAAATACATTTGTGACCAACTTAAATTCGGCCTCAACGTCTGCCTCTTAAAACGGGACACTTCATTCATATTACTGTATGTCACAAGAGGGTGCTGGAAGGCTGTTTGATTCGACTTCAATTCCTATTCCAAGAGTCAAGAATGGATAGTGGATCCCAGGCAGCAGTTTTCCAGATTATCAATTTCAAAAACTTAAATATATGACAGAAAAAAAAGTCTTTGTAAAATTAAGAAGTATATAATACTATTAATGACAAGGGGTCTTAATACTTTTCATTTAATTTTATTAACTCAATCTTTTGCTGGCAAGTATACCTTTTAAATTACATACATAACAGTACAACTGCATTATTTGTGTTTTGTATGCACACTTCATACAAAGTAAAAGGTTAGGGCGGCTACTTCATTAATAGTGTTTCTTATTGATACTTTACAATTCCGTTCTATTGCCCAACTCCCAGAGGACCATGCAGTTTTATTACAACATAGTAGTCTACCGAAATGTCGATACTAATCATACATTTGAGTGACATAACTAAATAGACATATGTTGACACACAGACACAGATAAAAACAATTAAACTCCCTCTATGTGAAAATGACATGAGACACACGTCCTCAGTGTTAAAATCTATGATTGTAAAAATGACCATCGTTGCCAATGTTATATCTCAGGTCTCAGATTACTTCGTCAAGTGTCAATTTAACTGAAAAAAAAATCACAGAAAAAGGCAAGCTTATTTGCCGACATTTAGTAACCGACAAGCTGATTAAGGAGGACTAAACCTGTACCTGGCTTTCCTGTCAGCTCCTTGGGGATGGCTAATCTTCAAATTTTATTACAAATACTACAACTTTATTTTGTGCCTTGCTTAAAGTAAAATATCTTCAGACTACTGAACACTGTGTTGATGGTGACATTTTTAAACTGATTCGCTTCTTTCGCCTCACTCTTCTCTATGTGACGGGTGGGCGTGGTTGATCTAGCCGGCTCCCGATTGGCGGGTATACGGTAGCTCCTGTGTCATGTGACTGGTAGTAGCGTAGGCAGCACCGCCATAGATTTGAAACCCTGTATGCCGATACGCGATGTTGGCGCGGTAATTGTGAAATAGAGGATTCATAGATATGACTTAGTGAACCGACTATTTTCGAAACTGCAACAACATGAGGAATGTTAAAACTAGAAAACAGGGAACCACATTTCACAGGTAAAAAAATCTGCGGTACGGTCAAATAAGATACATAACATGTTTACTATCCTGTGATACTGACGGGATACTAGCATGATTAGTTTTTGTTGAGAATACTATGAGTAGTACTACATAAATTTGGGGGGGCAGTAGTGGTGGGCTTGTTTATTTATTCTACATAATTGTAAGACATAAATGCGTTAATTAGTAAAGAAGTTATGGCTAAAAGATCTTTCCATCTACACCCTGACATGTTGCTTGTTTATGTCTAATTATCGCTCCAAGATGGTGGCGCTGCTGACACGTTGTGGAAAAGCGAGGTGAGGCATCTAGGCTTTCAAATTCATGAGCACCACGATGTACTTCGTTTAAATGGGAGGTTCACCCCAAAACTATAAAAAGATATTTTAGAGGGGCCTTAATGCTATCTATTCATCAAAGTTCTGCTGGGAGTTGTTCAGGTTTGGAAATATCAGCCGTAGAAATGTCGGGCTTCTATCGAAGTACACTACTCGTATCACTTCGCATTAGACACAAGCGCGAGCTCCCTGGCGATATCTGCTGCGCAGTGATATTATTGGTGTGTGGAGTCTGGTAGAAGGAAATAGTTCGTATATTAAACTGCTCGCGACGAAGTCTGTGGATTTTCTTAACCTGTTCCTGATTTCTGGTAAGAGATATTGCTGTTGAATTTTTCAAATACGTTGTTCTGGCGCTTTAAGTAGTGAAAGCAAAATTGAATCTTATTATATTGCTTATTCATTAATAAGTAGCTATAGCATGTATACTGCCCAATGTTTTGATTTAATAGATATGAAAATTTTATAAAGATTTCAACCTTTTGAAAATCTTTTATAAAGGTTCCAGGTTCGAGTCTCCGCATGGGTCACATGTGTGCGGAGTTTGCATGTTCTCCCCATGTCGTCGTGGGGTTTCCTCTGGGTACTTCGGTTTCCCCCCACATTCCAAAGACATGCTGAGGCTAATTGGACTTGCTAAATTGCCCGTAGGAGAGCATGTGTGAGTGAATGGTGTGTGAGTGTGCTCTGCGATGGGCTGGCCCCCCATCCTGGGTTGATTGATGGATGATTTTCAGGTCACACCGCCCCCTCAGAGCCCACCAATCAGTGACTGTCTCAGAGTGTGATGTAATACACAATGTCCACACCACCCACTTTTCAGTGAGCAGTAAAAACACACCAGCTTGTCTCAGCGGACAGCGGCTCTTATCAGATAAGGGGAAAAGGATGAGATATCAAAAGTAAAAATAAATATATCACATTTGGTTAATATCAAATGAAAACAGCCCTGCAATAATATATTGGATTCTAGGATATCACCTATTAAAAGGGTGAATCTATTCTAGGAGAAGATAAAAATCCAATTATGAACAGTGAAAATGGGCATAAACGAAAGGTTTCTGTCCATGGTGCTGAAAACCAGGATTGGCAGATTTCACATTACAGCGATTTCCCCCACTATATCGCGGATTTTCCTCCGACGCCTCACAATTCTCTGCATATCCCGTACATTGTTTGTGGTCCGATTGTTTTCATTTTGTTCTAAGCCCTACGATGGAAGACGTTGACCATTCAGGAGAAGGTAAAACTTCTGGATGTGCTTCGGGAAGGAAAGCGTTATGCGGACGGCGTTCGCCATTATGGCTTGAATGAATCAACAGTACGCTACATGAAGAAGGATGAAAAGAATATGTAAGAGCCATATATGTTTTTATTTTTATATATTCCATTACATATATAGAGAGAAAGTTGTGTGTGTGTGTATATATATATATTACATATTATTATTTATTTTTATTATTATTATTATGTCACTCATATCCTTAGCCTGACAAACAGATGTTTGTTATTTAAACAGATATGTGTTATTTTAATGAGTTTACATGTGTTTAAAGCATGTGGGAGGGGTATTTTAAGGCTTAAACTTAAAAAAAATGTATATGGTCTTTCTGTATCGTGGATTTTCACCTATCGCTGATGGGTCTGGAACGCATCTTCCGCGATAGGCGGAGGATCAAATTTACATTTTTAACCTGATTTGACTTCAACCCTCTTATTTTGTTAACAGAGTGTGCGGGGGGAATACAAAGGGTTACAGTGGGTAATAGGTGATTTATATTGACCTTAATTGTCACCCAAGTGACTCTGGACAATCAGCTCAATAATGCTTCCCAAAAGCTTCTCTCTTTTTCACTAGTTACACTTCATTACACCAAAATCAAGGAAGAATCAAATGTACAAGCCCATTATGCAAAATATAAGATGCAAACACATAAAAAATATTTTGTAAAAACATTAAAAAACAGATTAATATATATTGTGCAATTTGAAACGTTACATTTAGACCTCACTTAGAAAATGCAGGTGATGACCAGCCCAACCAGCAGTTCCGTCTGGTTGTACAGAATACCTACTCAATTAAATTTTGAGGTCATGACTAAACTAAATTTCAGCTCTGCCTTTAACATCAGCAGTTAGATGAAACTGATCATTGCAGTGGGAAATACAGTGAAGCCATGAAACATACTAGATGTAAATATATTAATTTTCACATACACTTGAGCTCAGTGAATTCAAGTGTGTCATACACTGTAAAAAAAAATCCACCAAAAAATGGAAAATGTACTGGCAGAAAATTACCAGCACATTTTCCGTTACGTTAATGGACTCTTCCTTCAATTTACATACAAAAATATTGTAAATTCAGTTTTCCACAGTTTCTTAAATGATAGTTTATTTTCATTTTTAATTCTTCATTCTGCCAATGCAGATTTGTTTGTTTAATAAACGGTGTTGTTCATAAAAGTACAAGAAGTAATTTGAGAATATAGTGATTCACTACATTGATTATTTTTCATAACTCAATGGCCCATAAACATACAGTTATCCATCTGAAGCTGGATTTAAACCAGCAAACTTTGGATTACAAGCCCAAATACTTGAGCTACTGAGCCACACACTTACACTGACTCAGCTTAAGTTGCAGAGACACAGTGGACTTTCTGTTGGATGTCAGACAGAACGGCAAAGGACCCCTCACTAACAGGAACCTAAAACACACAAACACTTGGGAACACTTCAAATGCGTGATCTGACTCTGCAAGGGGAGAACATGTTCATGTGGAGTCTTGGCTTTTCACAATGTTTCATTCCTGCTTATAGCTAAGGTTTTTTTTAGCCGTCGTCACTCTAAGGTTGCCCATTAATGGTTTGGAATTGGGAATGTAAAGCTGTTTTGTTAGCATGTCTGCCTTACAATTCCTTTACTGTAAGTCGAGGCCTGCTGGAGCTCAATTCTGCTTCATGGCACTTGTATTTACTCTTTATTTTGTATTACATTATGTGTGAGACTAACCCCTTTCTCTACCTCTCCATTCCTCCTGTCGAGCTCCATACAGAACTAGTGGAGAAAAGGGGTGCTTGGAGGTGGGACGATATCTCTGGATGCCCACTTAAGAAATATCTACGTTACCTTCCAATACACCTTCCAAACTTAAGTGGATTGAACATGGGTGCTGTTGAATTAATAAAAAAATGCACTGTATTAAAATTATTTTGTTTATATAACATAAAATTGAACTATAAACATGAAATTTAAATCTGTTTATATATTGACAAAATAATAATTCAGAATTTTGAACCCTCATTGAACAAAATTAAACCTAATATGGACAAATGGAAAGCATTGAAATTATCCTCATGGGGGGAAAGTTAATGTTACTAAAATGGTTGTGGTGCCTCAAGTTAATTATCTCTCTATGATGCTTCCATTTAATATTCCGGAAAGGATATTTGAACAGTACGAGAGTATAGTAAAAGATTTTTGTAGGGAAAGAAAAAACCTATAGGATTAAAATTACTTCGCCCAGAGACAAGGGAGGTCTAGGATTGCCAGATGTTAGATTATATAGCATGTCATTTGAAATAGCCAAACTCTACTATCACTGGAAGAATGTGAATTCTGATGTGGACTGGATAGCTATCGAGAGCAATTTGGCTTCACTATTTCAACCTCTGCACATTCTGTCACAATGGGGGGACAATATAAGAAACACAAACCCGATAATATCTTTTTTGAGGAATATATGGATCAAAATACATAAGAAGCTTAAAGTATCACATGACATGCAGCCATATTCCTCAATTTGGCACAATCCTGAAATACAAATAGGAAAAAGTATGGAAACAATGGCAAGAAGATGAATGGTCAAGAATACTTTCTAGAGTGGGGAAATATTATAGGGAAGTAAAAGGTACATTTATTCAGTATAAAATTATACACAGATAATACTGGACACTAGTTAGACTAAATAGAACTGGACTAATTAACACTGATCAGTGTTGGAATTTTATAAGGCAGGTGAGGGCTTATTTACACATGCTGTGGCAGTGCTCTCAGGTATATCCATTTTGGGGTAGAGTTCTTGGTCTCCTGGACAAATGGCTAGGCTTTACTTTACCCCACAAACCCGACTCTGTCTGCTAGGAGATAGAGTAGAATTGCCAAAGGTGAATAATAAACAGTTTAAGGCTGTGATGGTGGGACTCATAACTGCCATGAGGGTAATATTAAGGCATTTTAAATCCTCAATAATCCGCAATATATAGGAATGGACCGATGAGATGATTAAGGCAGCTTCATATGAAAAAATGTTGGACAGACTAAATGGGAAACAAGATATGATGAAAATGTGGGAACGTTTCTAGGGCCATGTTTTTGAAGGATAAATGGCTGGGAGGTTGAACTAGTGATTGGTCATATTGTTTTATAAATGTGAATGGCTGAAGTGCTGTAACTTTTTGGTTTGAAAAATAAGAAAAATTTGAATTACAAAATAAAATGCTCTTAGAAAGTAATTTCATGTAACTACTAGTCTTAAAATTAATTACATCCAACAGTACATTTTTTAGTGTAGGTAAGTAGATGGATCGATAAAATTAAATAATTATTACAAATCACAAATAACTATTACAGTCAAGGCCAAAAATATTGGCACCCCTGCACTTGTGTCAAAAACACACCCCTTCTCCTAGAAAATTGTTGCAATTACAGATGCTTTGGCATTGTCATTAATTTCTCTTGTTGGCACTTGAAGAAAACAAAAAGAGGAAGAAGGAAAAATTCCACGCAAAAGGGCACCTGCCCTTCTCATATTGTCTCAAAAACCCAAAGCCAATCAGAGTGGTCTGGGGGTGGTTGTACACCCAAATAGGCCATTTGATCCATGTTGATCTTAGTCTTTCTCATGATGGTGGGTAAATCTGGGGTGGCTCTTGTGGTCCTCATATGAGGTCTTTGGTGCACATTAAGTGAAGCAGATACAGGCCACCCATTGTGTACCTCTGTGCCATTTAAATGGGCTTGCAATCTGAAGAGGTCTGAGGGCACAGTGATTTAACACTGGTCCACTTTTTCTTATGGCCTTGAGCCAGGTCATGACAATATCTTGTGTAGCACTAATGACGTAATGGCATCTGCTCATGTTATCTCATAACTTGAAGCTGTTTGTGCAGCACAACCCACACGGCACCAACAAGACATTGAGAACAATCCCAGCAGCCCTCGGCTCTCTTACCCAATGCTGTTATAAGGGGACCAAACTTCTTTAAATTTCGGTTCCACAGTGGCGTTAGAAAAAAATAAGCAAATCACGCAATGCTATTGAAATTATTAAAACATAGAGATTAACAGTCAGATATGTTTTATGATTTTAAATGAGGAAGTGATATATTGGATATAACATGAATGTATTTCTTATTTCTTTTTTTTTGGGTTTTCTGTGGTGAGAAATGAAAGCTACAGGCATGTAAATATTGCTTCCTGTAGTAACTTGTAAAATTTTCCTCATTGTTAACAGTCACATTACATGTGAAGGTGTCAGTCAGTGGAAACACATACTGAGATACGTTGGACAGCTGTCCTGTCTTAATGCCCTTCATCTTAATTTGACAGAAGATAACAATCATTCCAGAGAATAAAAGTCAGTATCTCTTATGGAAATTTCAAAGATTAGGCCTATTTGCCCTTTTTCATAAGCACCGATTCTAATGCTGTTACTACACCTGCATTGCAAACATACATGTAAGATTCTATATATATGAGTATCGTGAAGAGGTCAGTGAAACAAGAGTTAAACCCGTATTGGGTCTCTCTCACACAGCCGCTCTGACTTGAGAAGGTGTCAGTCAGTGGAATCAGACAGTGAGATACTTTGGTCAGTCGTCCTATTCGTTCAGCACCAGCCCATCAAGCAGAGGTTTCAGCACCACGGACAGTGACCTGTGTTAAACTGGCCTCAGGTTCCTACATTGGCTCTGTGGAATTTTCTGTAAATAATTAAATGCCTCCAACCCCCTACATGCGGAAATGTTTCCCCTCCCCCAGACCGTTTCATGTTGTATCCTCAGTATCTGTGTATTTGATACAATATGGCTGTATGAGATGTCAGTCAGTTTACTGCTGTATATATTAATCCTCAGTGGAACATTTGCTGCTCTATTGATGTGTCGCTGATGCTCCCTGTTTCCTAAGTCTAGTTTTCTCAGATGAAGCAGTTCACCCCTTAAGTTAGAAGACGTTTCCTGTTAATTGCTCTTGTTTGAACAGGGGTTCCCCGCATACAGAGGAGAAAAGCCCCCACTTACAAATCAGCATCCATTTTCTGCGAGTGACGTCCCTGCACAGGATCACCAGATGTTTTTCGTTAGCTCATCTCTTATCTTGCTGCCTCCCAAGGTCCCTGGTACAGAGCCCTCCAGTCCTGGTGGCAGCTTGGCTGCACAGGCTCCGGAACAAAAGCCCCGACCTGAGAAAAGGCTGAGATGCCATTACTGTACAAAGGTCTGCGAGACGACCAGGCTTTGTGCTACTTGTATATGTTATGTCAGCAAACCACACACATGTACATGTACAACACTAGTGCAGAGCATTTGCAATGTTTTTGATTGGTTATTGTTCAGTGTTCATTCATAGTTGGATTTTTGTGTTATTTGATTATTGTTTGATTTACTGATGTTTGTATTTTGCAGTTTTACCAGATTACAATCTGATTTTGCTGTTCTAATATGTAATTTGAATTGTTGTATCATCTTGTTTTCTTACTTTAACATTTGTATTGTTAAAACAAAGAAATGGATTGTTTACTTGTGTCTTTTATTCTACATCATAGATAATGCGAACCTTCATGTAAGTAAGAGGTAATATTTTGCTCAGTATCAGTTCAAGTTCAAATACTTCAGGTTTTTTATTTGACAAAACACATAAAATAGTCGTGCAAAGTCAGTGATTTATTTTTAAAACTATTGCACTGTGATATATTTAACATCATATTTTCAGTTCTGCCAAATCTCATATTGACATCTTAGTGGTTTTCCAATGGCTTGTGGTGTCACATGGTGGTCGAAAATGATATTACAGGCTTTTGTTGAAATTACCTTAAAATTCATCTGGAATGTATCAATTTATGTTGTAATTAATGATGCAAATTAACACAGATGGGGCCATTTTGACCCAAAACAGCTAGTTGGAGGGTAGCAATCCTCCAGATTGCAAAGGTCAAGGTACTAAAACCTGGAAAAGTGCAAAGGACTGGAGCAAAAGAATAACAGTGACAGCTGTCAGAAACAGGCAGGAAACTCTGCATGGATGTTTTTGAAGAGGTAGATGGTCCAGTTGGCTGTATTAATCAGTCTGCTGAGAAACATAGCGCCAACAAGCCCATGGCCTCTTTTCATGTAAAACTTCGTACAGGAGGCTGTTTGAGCAGTTTAGTGCCTTTGTTAGCCTCGGCTCCTGTAAATCATATAAGCACACCCACCACACCCCCAGGAGCATTCCGCGTGCCCCCACCTGCTAACCTGCCTGTCACCCCCAACCCACAGACCGTCTGTAGTTCTGAAATTTATCCACATGGCTGCTGACCAAGTCTAAGGTAAAATTCTATGAATGAAATTTTCAGTAAGATACAATTTTTTCCTCTAATCTGGTGCAGAATTATTGGCGTCGGTCCTAACTCTGTCTTGAATATGTACCCAGCAGGCACCTAGGACTCGTATCAGTCACGGGAGATCGCGGGCAGAGCGGCGATCGTGAGGGCAAGCGGGGAATCAGGAAGCAGGCAGGCCGGATTCGGGACGAACGGGGTTTATTTTCAGGAAATCAGGGGCAGGGAACACAGGACGGCAACAGACATCAATGACGGACGAAGGACTCAGGTAAGACACGGACTGAAATACACAGGACTGATTGAAAATAATCAGACACAGCTGGGTACAATCGGGAAAGAACACGTGGGTAATCCGGGGGCGTGGCACACACGAGGAGCCGACGAGCAGGGCATGACAGTATCTCCCTCTGAGAATCTTTTCTAACGCGCTCAGCAGCAGAAATTCTCCATCCTAGATGAGCCTACAAAGTTCTGTAGAAGTTAAATATACTTTAGTCAAATGAGAGACTAACCTGCTGTCAGGCAGGGGAAGCTTGAACAAGGCCTTCATTCATGACAGCTCCACTTGGCTTTTTGACGAGTCCCCATTTAGATGCAGCACCTCAGAGACTGAAGAGCAGGATGAAGGCTGTAAGTGCAGTTTGCTGTGGATTGTGTCTGTGTTTAAATCTAATAAAGGATGAGACAATTTACTTAAAGCATGATACAGTTCATATTGCTCTTCAGGCTTCGTGATAAAATATAAAAATTATGGAGTACAAAGTTGTACATGCAAAGAAAACAATGCAGAGCGGCAGGGCGCCTGGCCCAGAGGGTCTTCACATAGAATTCTACAAAGGCTATTTTCAAATATCATATATATGATTTATTAAATTTAGATTTCAGTTTGCAGTCAATTCAATTTCCACGTTTCTCAATTTTCACGTTGCCTTTTTAAACGCAATTATGTGAATTTTAAGTAAAAATATGGAATAAAATTATATCGTAATAATTATTAATATCATTTCATATGAAAAAAAACTTTACTATTGTACAATATTGCCCAGCCCTAGGCTAATTTCAAAATTGATTTACATACAATTCTTTTACATATTGTCTGTCTGTCATTATACCTTGCAAATTAATCAGGATAAAACATATAAAACGATAAATAATAAAAACTATACGATTAGGAAGCAATCAGTCCCGTGTACATGATCAGCCAGAAAATACTTGCATTCATCTAAACTTTTATAAACTTTAAACTGCCTTTACTTGCTGGCCTGTGGGCCACCAGACAAACTTGAAGGCCTTACAGGATAGGATAGGATGCACATTCTTTATTGTCCATTAAATCCCTCTACCAAGTGTCAATAGGCTCCAAACAACCAAATGTAATTAAAGAAAATTAAAAAAAAGGGAAAAACATACAGAAATAACCCAAAATAAAAAAATAATAAATAAATAAAGACTAACCAAAGTAACTTAACTGTCCCCTCAGTTGCTGGGATTTAGTCCATCACCCTGACTAAACTGTATAATGAGCAGATGGGACTGTCAGTATATGGTTAGATCGTGTTTAATACAACAACGGAATACTGCATACAAGGCACAAAAGCAATGTGGGGAATAGAGCATTAAGGGAACAGTAGTCCTATTATTACACCTCCTTCTTTTAGCTTAAGTCAAATGTGCTGTGTACCTTTTGACATTAATTTCTATTACTGCTATCAACAACCTCCTCTCTTTCTCTCTCTCTTCTACTGAACTTCCCTCTTTGTTCACAAGTCCATTCTGTCAGGTGGTTTTCCAGTCAACTTGACCTAGTAACAGTCCCTGTAGGCCAAAGATGAACTTTACAGTCTCTACAACATATGGTCTAGGAGTATCTGCAGGTCTGACGACTCCCAGCAGTCCCTTCTGTGCTAATCCAAACTGTCTGACCAAGATGTCAGTTCTGCGAGAGGTCTGGAGCGGAGTCTGCGGTTGTAGTGTTTTGCCTGCTGATGCCTTCTCTCCTCATCCTGCTTGCGAAAAACTTGCAGATCTGGCCATTTAGGACCCAGCTGTCCACCATCTGGCTAATCTGTGCTGTGATACCGGGCCACCATACTGACAGTGTAGCTCTGGCTCGGCATTTAGTAATTCCCTGATAGCCTTCATGCAGACGCTGAAGAACATCCGCTCTCAAGGGGGGAGGTATCACAAGTCCTTCTCCCTTCATGAGAAGGTCGTGAACAAGGTGAAAATCCATTCTGCGCTGCCAGTATGGTTTAATGTCTGGATCTAACTTACATCTCTCTGGCCATTCTGTGAAACAGTGGTTTGTCACTTGTCTGCATACATCATCTTCTTTCTGCGCTGTCTTTATCTCCTCCAGCCTTTTGTCTCCACGTCTTTCTCTAGCTGAAGATGCCGTTCAATCAAAATGAATATTTTACTCACTTATCTTTTGGTCTTTTATGATTCCATGTGTACCACCTCCAAATTATTTTGAAGATTTGAATTTCATTGTATCCAAATTAATTTGGAACGGCAGACAACCCAGGAAATGCTTCTCAGTTTTACAGCGCACCAAATCAGACGGTGGCCTCGCCCTCCCTGATTTTAAGCTCTAGCATTGGGCATTTCAAATTAGGGCTATGCGCACTTGGACAGACGCAGGCAGTGTAGTGTCGTGGAGAGGTATTGAATCGGCTATAGTGCATCCCCACGGACTCCAGGACTTACCTTTCCCAGGGGTAGGTCTTCGTAAATCACGACACAAACTTGGTTGTATCTTTTCATCCACCTTAGCTGCATGGTACAACGCCGAAAAAGTAATAGGTCAACAATCTCCTTTATGGAACAATTTCCACTTTCTGTCAGACTATAAAGCTTTTGTTTGTCCCCCCTGGTCATCCAAGGGGGTTTTCACATTTTATAATACGTTTGATGCGAATGTTGTGCGCACATTCCAGGACAAGAATACAGTCTGCCTGGCTTCTCATTTTTCTTCGACCACAGGCTACGATCCACAATGAAGACCTATGCTGTGCCATGGAATTCTGTCTTAGATGATCACCCAATGTTTAGCTGGATCGATCCTGTCGAGGCATCTAAAGGCACAGTCACAATCATTTACAACAATTTACTCCTTAATGTTCATAAGCCTTTGAAGATTCTGTCAAAATGGGATTTAGAACTTTCTAGGTTAGGATTCCACCCGGTTTGGGAAACAGTGCGGTCGAATCTTTGCCTTACTTCCAAAAACCTTAGTTATGTACGTATTCACTTTAAAACTATCCATCGTTTCTATTGTAACCCTACAAACGGTATCTCATCAAACCTGCTCCCCATCCATACTGCAGCATTTGCAACACTGACACTACCGGTACGTTTCTACATGTTCTGGGACTGTCCAGTGACCCAACATTTATGGAAGCTTGTCACTCGTGTGTAATGTGATCTTACTGGACTATACTTTGACATGGAGCCTTGCTTACTATTGCTTAACGATGACTTGATGTACCAGTTCTCATTACGTGATAAAAAACTGTTAAAGGCAGGCTTTACAGCTGCTAAGAAAACCACACTACAGCGATGGATACACCTTGATACAAACCTGAAGCAATTCTGGATTGTCTCATTCCATTACATTGTCTATTTAGAGTATACCACTGCAAAGATTAACAAGGCAAAGCAATCACTGTAAATACCTGGAGGAATATGGCTGCTGCTCTTAAAGAGCTTCTTTGAAGTTTATATGAGTCTAATTTATATGAGTTTGCTGCCAACATGTCAAGTGTGAAAAGTTGTTCTGTGTTTCTTTTTCTTTTTTTCTTTTCTTTTTTCTCCTTTCTCTTGCTGCTTTTTTGTCATTTATTCTTGTGGTATCTCTGTCCTGTATGTGCCTTCTGATAAATTGACGGAATGACAATAAAATTATAATCACAAAAAAAACAGCCTCAACTACAACATTATACATTTTTGCTGTACACAGTATCTTGTCACGGTTGATCAAAACATGATTCACCCCTGTACTCCCATAAAGTGTCCTGTAGGGCCTGGATTAGGTCCACAGCTCTAGCTAGATCAAGGGAAGGTGCTTGAAGCATGTCTGACAGATATTTGGCTTCCCCAAGAATCTTCCTAAGAACTGCTAGAATTCCAATAAAGGTAAGGTCTACTTGTGAAAGCAGGCCCCGTGCATCCACTGATCTCTCCGCACTGCTCTCTCCATCTATCTCATGTAGTACACGCAATACAGCTGGCAGTCTGTCCATCAGATTTTTACATGCATAGTACCTGCATGCCCCTCTGGTATCACTGACTTTCTGTAGCTCTCTTGGTGCATCCTGATACATGTCTTGTTGAACTGACAACCATTTCTGGTGAACATAAGACCCTGACATGTACCAATGAAAAAAAACACGAGTTCCATGTGCGATCTTTTCAGGTATCGTGATTTTGTTGAATTGATAGATTAATTGTTGTGGCCAGCGTGCGTATATAAGATCCGGTTGTAGTTGCGTGTGGGACCACCCTGTAACCGGAGACGTGACTCTCCATGTGCCAGTATCTCCTTTTTGGGTCACCCCGTTCAACAGCAGGGCCATATTTAATCTCCTCCTTAGCTTCCGCTTCTAAATGGTCAAAAAGAAAAAATGCTTTATTAGCAGACGACAGAAGCCGGGCCCGCATACAAACTCGCACCTCTTCCTCCCACTCCTCAAAGCTCACACCAGACCTGCCCCCAAACATTGGACACTTCCGGTCTCTAGAAATAAAAGTAAAACGTTCAGTATAGACACGAGGCTCGACCGAAACAGGTGGAGGTGCGGGGGAGGATTGGGTGGCAGTAGAGGGACCTGGAACTTCTGCTCGTTCCTGGTGCAAACGATCATTATCAGGCTGGAGCTGCCCAAACAAATTCCTGAGCTGCTGCACTTCGTCGTGCATAATGACAATAGGACAATAAAACTAGACGGCACAAACGAAGCCCGGCAAACTAAATTTACTCAAAATAGTAGCGGCTCCTGGGAAACTCATGCTGCTGTTTTACTTTGCCTTTCCACTATGACAAATTAAACACCAAAAAATAAAAAACCAAAAAAAAATCTCACCTAACCTCCTCAGGGAGCGATCAGGGAGTCACATCTGCACCATGTACTGGTGAAATCCTGCCGACTACGCCCACTCCGATATAAAAGCACACAAATTCATAATCACCGCCCGGGGGACGTGAAGACCATGAACACTGCCTTTATTATTCTGCGTTCAGTTAACACTCCAAAGGAAAAACCAAACAGCAAAGCAATTACTTTAAAAATTACCCACAAATGGTACAAATCAGATCATGTTAGAATAACACTCCAATCACACAAAGAAACCCAAACCCGGCAGCTATTACCTTGGAGTGGGGGGGGGACACTGTCAGAAGGTACTCCATGGGGTCACCACATCACATGGCGTAGATACACACACCAGGGGGGTGGGCTAAGAAGGCAGAGCGACCACGCAGCGCTATATCGCCAGGACCTACCCCCCCCCCAAACCAGATCCTCACCACCCAACACCAAGCCTCCCCAACGGCGCCCCACGGTTTACGTACAACAAACTAAACAAAACACATAAATACTTAATACTAATTAAACAGGAAACCCGAAAACAAAATAAACGAAACAAAAGCAGAAAACAGCAGCAATTGTAGTGGCTCAGTATCCCGCCGGCTGCCTGGCTCACGCCGGTCCGGGACACTCCACCAAATCGCCATCCACTGACTGATTACAAGCGGTATTAAAAGGGAACCTTAAAACGGGAACAACTGCAAGTGGCTAGGTTACCAAGCCCTCACAAACTGCAGTGATGGAGATGCCCACAACTAGGCTAATTTAGTGAGGAACCTCCCTCAAAGGTACAACGGCGAACACCCGCCTGCTTCAGATCACAAGCCCATGTTCTGAATCACTATTCTACCAACACACAGGTAGAAGATGAAGAACTCTCCTCAAAGTAGTGCTGTCAGTTGGACCTTGTAACATGAATAATCGTAGTGGAGAGTTACAATTATTATTTTAATTTGAAGACGTGAGATTTTTATTGGGGGAGGGTCCCACCTTCAGAAACAGCCAGTGAGACTCGTTTACCTCAAACCTTCTGACCATGTGAGTCTCATTAATGAAACCGTATCTTAAGCCCAGCCGGAGCCCACCTCCCCAAGGGTACACTCTACTTTCCCAGAAAATGCCAAGATGGATTCAAATTCAACTCCCAAACCTACTGTCAGTTTTTAGAAGACACTTTCTTCAAGCAGCGGTACAGGATAAAGTCAGCATCTTTCAGGAGGACCATGATTTTTATGCAGGACAATGCTCCATCGCATGCATTGAAGTACTCCACTGCATGGCTAGCCAGTAAAGGCCTTAAGGATGACAGAATAATGACATAATCACCTGACATAATCCCTATTGAGAACTTGTGGGCCCTGCTTATATGGGAGATTTACAGTGAAGGAAAGCAGTACAGCTCTCTGAACAGTGTCTGGGAGGCTGTGGTTGCTGCTGCACAAAAAGTTAATCGTCAACAGAACAAGAAAATACCAGATTCCATGAATGGAGGACTTATTGCTGTTCAGCAGCCGGACTGCTTGGGGGAAGAAGCTATTGCAGTCGTGCAGACCTGCTCCTGATGCTGCAGAATCTTCTTCCGGATGGAAGAGGGGTAGTAGACAGTTCGTGGGTTGGATGGTACCGGTCAGTCACAATGCTGGTGGCCTTACGGATGCAGTGGGAAGTGTAAGTGTCCTGCAGGCTGGGGAGAGAGCTGCCGATGATGCACTCAGCGGTCTGCACAGTCTTCTGAAGGGTCCGGACCGCTGAGCGCGTCATCAGAAGCTCTCCAGCCTGCAGGACACTCGCACTTCCCACTACATCCGTAAGGAGGTGGCTATATTGCTCACTAATTGATATTTCATGTCAGAATTGTTTATTTGGAAATTATGTGATGTTTGTTTATTAATCGCACTTTGAAAGATGATAATGAACAAGGGAGATGGGAAAATGTAGGTGTTCCATTTAGTTGCATAATAATTGTGCACACTAATAGTTGTGTAATAATTGTGCACACTAATAGTTGTGTAATAATTGTGCACACTAATAGTTGTGTAATAATTCTGCACACTAATAGTTGTGTAATAATTCTGCACACTAATAGTTGTGTAATAATTGTGCACAGACATGTATTCCCCTGATAATGTTCACACTCACATTTCTGGGAACATTGGGAGCAGCGTGTGGCTCTGTGGGCTAAGCCTGTGTGCTTGTAATCAGAAGGTCGCAGGTTCAAACCCAGCCTCAGCCTGTGGGTCCTTGAACAAGGCCCTTAACCCCCAGCTCTCTGGGTGCCGCTACAGGTGGCAGCCCTTCGCAGACAACTTCCTCTATGGAAAAAAAAGAGCAAGTTGTGGGAGGCGTAAAGACAATTTCCCTACAGGGACAATAAAAGTGTCGATTATTATTATTATTTCCCTTGCATAACATTCAGGCTTCAGGTTCATTAACATTTTGGACTGACTGATGACACTATATTTGTTTATTATTAAAATTAATCCCAAAAACACAACTCGCCTAATAATTGTGAACACAGTGTATTACATTGTGGGAACCAAATGTCCCCCACGATGAGATAAAAACCTTTTGCCATGTAAGGATATTTTTCACTCCCCACACCCCACAAACATAACCTCAATTTCATAAAAAAATCTGTGAATAGAATCACAAAACTGGAAATACCTAAAATCTTGTATTTTGTTTGCTTACTTATGGTTAAGGTTGGGGCTGGGTAGACTGTCATTGTTGAGATTAGAGTTTTCACCATAGAAACAAATGGAGAGTCCCCACAAAGATATAATTACAAACCTATGTGTGTGTGCGCGTGTGCGTGCGTGTTTGTGTGCGCATGTGCGTCTGTGTGTGTGTGCGCATTAGCGTGCATGTGTGCGCCTCTGTGTGTGTGCGTCTGTGTATACCTGGCTACAGAAGATGGATGGATGGACAGATGGAATTTGCAACCTTACTAAAGAGTAGCAGAAGCACTTCTGACACTTGAACCCTGATGATAAGTACAATTATTTATGTAAAAGTGCATCAGTTTTGTACTTAGTGGCATTTGCCAAACATGCTTGTAAAGGTGAATTCTGCCAGAGGTCAGTGCTGTGGGTTGGCGTTTGGCTCAGTGGCTTATATCACTATGCTCCTGTGACTAAGGCCCTTAACCCCAAACGCACCGGTGACTGCCTGCGTCTGCCTTCTCAAAGAAACAATTTTAAATTGTTTGACTGTGGAATTTGAGCTTCATGGGTCCAAACCTGCTTAGTCACACCGCCTTAAGTTTGCTGCTCAACTCGCCGCTTTCTCAATTGTAAGTCGCTTTGCAAAAAAATATCTCCAAAATAAAAGTAAATGCTCTTTTTTGCAGGAGAAAAAATGATCAACATGTGTTTCAAACGGTACAAAAGTGGGTCTGACCTTCATGCAGTTTCAACAAAACGTGGGTGGGGACAAGGGACGTCGCGATATAATGTGATCATACGATTACGTTTGCAGAAAAATAAAAGGACAGCGATAATGGTTCCCAGCAGCACAAACCAAAGACAATTGGATGAAAGCAGAGTGGAATATGGGAGTATGGTAGACGATCCTTTCATAGCATCCAGATTTCTTAATGTTTGCTAGGCTGAGTTTGTTTATATGGCGAGGAGCCCAGCACCAAGTTACACAAGAAAATAAGCTGGAGGAAAGCAGCAGGCAAAAGCCTGACCCAGACGCAGCCCCGGTGCACGCCGGTTGGCGGCTGGGGAAACTTGCCGCGTATCGCCCCTACGGCGGCTGTTTCAGCTCACGGTAGGAAGCCGCCATCTAGTGGTGCGCTTTGGGAATTGCATGCAGCGATAAAGTTCCTCGAAATTGTTACAGTATCATGGACCTAAAGACTCATTGAGGTTTCACTCAAAACACAATATTGTGCAGTTTGGGGATTTGCGTTGGTGTTTTTGTGCTCATCATCACAGGTCCTGAGGGCCCATACATGCTGGTGCTGAGCTCTGTTACTGATATTCTTAAGTATTATTTTTAATAATTGTTGCACTTGGACTCGATCTTTTATACAATGTTTTGTCGCTTTTAATCTTTCCAAGCACTTTGCATACCGGGGCGACGCCCAGCACCGTACAGTGTCAATCTGCTTCCTCATTTGTATGTCGTTTTGATAAAAGCTTCTGATAAATAAGTAAAATGTAAGTCAGTATAAATGTATATACAACAGTAACTATGGTAGATTTCTCGCTGGTAGGTCTCTCTGACCTTACTGCACTGGGAGAAAAGCCCAGTGTAACATGGGCTAAAATGTAAATGTGTAGTTTTTTAGATCTTAATCTGAAAATCCGTTCTTCGTTTTCCCAGAAGGTGGCAGCACATGAACACTGCAAAACTGCAAGCTTGGCTTGTCGCTTTGTATACAATAGTGCGCTATCCGTATATTAAAAATACTACATAATTACATACATCAATCAATATCAAGAACAGAAAGATGCCCACACAATATACCAAAATCTTAAAATCCCCCTTGGCTGCATGTTACGCTGTAGTTTGGTTTGTCTAAGCTCCACACTTTCCCAGAATTACCCTGGACTGCTTCCAGTACGGAAGCCCAAAGAATCAGACACGAAGCTCACATAACTTGGCAAGAGGCCCCTGAATTACCTAAAGTGGATGGAGTTTTCGCCTCGGCCCATGGGGATACAGAGCAAACACAAATGAGCGTGAACCCATGTGTGATTTACAGTAAAAGGTGACTGAACACAATACACAGCCTCTGTAGTGTCTCCACTGTCCAGCAGGGGGTGCCACATGAAAGCTGCCCAGCAGGAGTAAACAGGTTTCCGGAGATGCTGCATTGCAGTCCCACAGTCCTCTAGTCTTAAGTGCTCAAATTTTGTGGTCCCTCTATACCTTAGTCTCATAGTCCATAGTGCCCAATTCCCCTTTGCCCCACTTCCATGATCCACAAGTCCCTAGTCTCCTTGTTTCTTAGTCCCATGGTCCCTAACACTGTAGCCCCTTTTCCCCTGGTTCCCTATTCCCTTAGTCCCATAGTCTCCTAGTCCTGTGGCCCCTAATCCCATAGTCCACTACTCCTTAGTCCCCCAGTTACTACTCCCTATTCACCTTGTATTAAGCAGGGAGCAGGATTCTGAGGCCATCTGATATGCTTTACAATGAAGCTGTGCTAAAACCAGTATATGCATGAGGGTGTTTGCGCTGCCCTGCACTAGACTGGCTGTTCCTGTAAATCACTTATATGAAAGTGCCTGTGGAACACAGATAAAATCCACATGTCTGAGGTGGCTGGCATCTGGTCTTTCTCATGTGTCAGGCCTGCGATGCAGCATTCAAACACATGGTCTCCTTTTACAGCCAGCAGGTTACGCAAATGTACCGCTCAATCGGGGCCATGTGGACAGCTGTCTGCCATCTCTGATTGGCCGTCGAGTCCACGGACCCCAAAGGTTAAACTGGACACTGGCAAGCGTGTCTGATTCATCAGATTTCCGTCTGCTGGGTTGGGCAGCATCACATTGAGGAAGAACCTCATTGTGTTTTCAGCTACCTGGCATTAGGAGCTGATTACTTCAAGTCATTAGGACTTTTTTCATAGAGATTCTCTAGCTGAACAAGTAGAGTGTTGCATTTATGATGCATTGGTCATGGGTTCAAATCCCCCAAGAATATGCATAAAACATAACCCTTCCCACTGCTGTAAGTCACTTTGGATAAACAAGTCTGGTAAATGCAAAAGTGTTTCTACAAGTGGTACAACAGCATGCCCTACTGGTCAGATTAAAATGCTGTTTGGATATATTCCATTTCATAATGTGGCTTCTGATTATAACGTCAATGTGTAATAGGAATTGATTGGAAACGTATTCACTACTTCTTTTACAAATGTATTTATCTGGACGAATTGGTCCAATTGGTCTCACTTACCTTAGACCCCTGGGAGAAAAGCTTAGTGTCCATGGGATTAAATGTAAATGGATATTCTATGTGATGAGTAATGTAATCTGGGTTAAGGACGACTCAGATGCAGTAGCTCTGGGAAAGACACAGGCTTTATTAAGGGAATACAGCAAACAACACTTGGAAGAATGATGACGGAGCTGAGGAACCATGAGAGCAGGAACATTTATACACAGTAATCAGCGACGGGAGAGAGGTGTAGGAGGATAACAGATCAGGGTGGAGAACGTCAACGATGGGATACAGCTGGGGAAGGTTAGGAGTGTTACGGAGGGCCATTAGTGACCTCTGCTGGCTCAATTGGGAGGAGACGGGATAGATCACGTAAGTACTAAGATTAGACGCATCCATCTTCCAAACACTTATCACAAGGGTATCCCAGAGCCAATTACAGGAAACGCAGGGCAAAAAGCTGGGGTCCACCATGGATACAATGCCATTTAATCACAAGGAACACTCACAGTTATGGAGTCCGGACAATTTACAGATGCCTGTCTGAGTCGCTGCAGGAAGAAACCCATGTGGGATAAAGAGAGCAAACAAACGCCACACAGACAGCATAGGAGAAGGATGGAAACATTCAACACTGCAGCTGCAAGGCAGCCCTGTTACCCACTGAGCCACCCCTCACTGGATTCTCATGGTTAAAACAGGACATGATGCCCAATACATTCAAAATGCACATGTGGAGGATTTCAGCCATATGGTTTTGAGTAACTTCTACACCCACGTACCATGTGTGAGATGGAGCCGGCCAGTTCCTCTTATGGTCCAATTCTGCTCATGCGTTACTAAGATTATGGTACTTAGGTCCTCCATCCATCAGATCCTCTTCTCACTGTGGTCATGCTCATCCACTCTGGACACCGTACGCTTGGTAAAAGACTCTCATCTCTGTATCCTTGGTAGCGAAACAAAAAGGGGGTTTGCTGAACTAGATGGGCTGAGACTGGAAACAAAGAGGATCGTGAGGGATCACAAATGGGAGGACTAGCAACCGGGAAGGTCACAGGCAGCAGGAAGGTCTAACATCAATGACCGAGACAAATAGATACTTAAATGCAAAGACTAACGAGGGGCAACAAGCAACACTCATGAGTTTTTTTTTTTTTTATTAATTCTGTTGAAGCATGGTTAAAAATCAATGTCTGACTTTTATTAGTTAAATTTCATAGAATTTTTATTTATTATTACTTTTGTCAGATTAAAGTTATTTCTGTGACCATTGTGAGTTTTTCTTTCATTGACTGAAGGGTACCAACAATTTTGTCCACGTGTGTAGCTAATCAATACCTCAGTGACTTTTCAAAACTAGTTTCATGAATTAATTGAGCTGGTGGTGAAATTTAACAAATACATGAAATGGCCGAGGTGAACCTGAGGAGAGGTTTAGGAACCATATTGGTGTTCATCTAGCCATCCAACAAGATATCAGTAACTTTTTGGAGAACATAAGAAATTCCTTTTAGTTTTTTTTGTTTTACTCATAATTTGCACATGTTCTAATATTAAATTTTCTTTTTAATACTGAGAAAATATAAATTTACTACCCAGATAAATAGCTTTAAACATTTCCTATGACTCCCTAAGACTTTTGCACAATACTGTATATATCTCAGGATTCCTAATGAAACAGGATTTATGTGTTTTTTTTCTGGTAATTGGTAATCACCTACACTACTTCATTGATGATCAGGTGCCTTTCTGTTGTTGTTGTACTAACGTGACTTATTAAGATTTTATGTTATTTATGTTTACTTAGTTAATATATGATTAATTTGATTATATCATTATCTGGCGGCATGGTGTAGTGTTGTGGTTAGCACTGTTGCCTCACACCTCTGGGACCCGGGTTCGAGTCTCCGCCTGGGTCACATGTGTGCGGAGTTTGCATGTTCTCCCCATGTCGTCGTGGGGTTTCCTCCAGGTACTCTGGTTTCCCCCCGCAGTCCAAAAACATGCTGAGGCTAATTGGAGTTGCTAAAATTGCCCATAGGTGTGCATGTGTGAGTGAATGGTGTGTGACTGTGCCCTGCGATGGGCTGGCCCCCCATCCTGGGTTGTTCCCTGCCTCGTGCCCATTGCTTCTGGGATAGGCTCCGGACCCCCCGCGACCCAATAGGATAAGCGGTTTGGAAAATGGATGGATGGATGGCTGGATATCATTATCTTTACTAAGTTACCTCAGGACCGCTGTAGGTTTTGAGTTAATAAACTGTCTGCCGTCTGCCGCCCCCTGCTGGCCAAAGCGTCGCCGCTGCGATATCAGGCTGCTGCGCTCAGTGAGCAGAGAGCGCGGATTAAGTCTGTTACTCAGTTACGTTCTGGGCAGCGCGGAACCGGGACATTAATGGGATAGAATAGGAAGCCTTTATTGTCAGTGTACAGGTAGCAAATACAATATATAGACAGAAATATAAAATATACATATAGAGGGGAGGGGAAAAGCTCCCCCCACTCATCAGGCTTAGATTTCATTACATTTTATTTTTTTCAGAATCAGAATTCACTCCATTGGTACAACTGCATGTACTATGAATTTGTTTAGGCAGTTTTGGTGCATTTACAGACAACATAGAACATAAGTCAGAGAAAAACAGTCATTCTACATGTTTGTTCAGCTTACAGAACCCAATTATTAACATACGTCACACTTCAGACAGAGTAAAAAGGGTTATACTGGTTATAAAGCAGAGATTTTACCTTTTTGCCGTGGAGAAGCAGCGACATGTGAGACTGATACGGTAAAAATGATTCCTCCAGCACACAGTGAGCTATCCCAGCATGCACAGCGACACGGGGGGGTTTGGATAAACCCCAAACCCTGGATAGAGGGACTCAGTGAATGAGGAGGTGAATCTGTGCAGGGGGGTCAGTCCATCAGAGGAGACTCTGTAGAAGGACAGAGCACCAGCCCCCCAGTCCAGATACACTCCTACTCTGCGGGGGCCTGAGGGCTGTATGGGTATGAGAGTCTGTTTATTATTGTGATAGACAGAGTATCTGTCAGGAGAGCAGCACAGCATCCATGACTTGTTATTGTATCCAAGCCCACAGTCATAACTCCCTCCTTTCCTCTCGATCCCTTTATAAGTCACTCCTATCCAGGCTGCATCTCCATCCCACTCAGCCTCCCAGTAACAGCGGCCAGTCAGACTCTCTCTGCACAGAACTTGGCTCCAGCTGTCAAATCTCTCTGGATGATCAGGATATGGCTGCTCTGCCCCCCCTGTCACCTTCCTGTTCCCCCCTGACAGAGACAGGAATCTGTGTGCTGTGTTGGGGTCCAGCGTCAGCTGGCAGGAGTCTGTAGGCAGGAGGAAGAGCGATTGATCCCATGACGAAGCCCAGCATCTCCATCATTATCACTGTCACACCTCACACACTCACTCACACAGAACTCGCTCCAATACACACATTTTATTCCCAATATACTCATGTAGCCGCCCGAGTCTGCGGCGCTCCGGCTGCCCCCTGCGCTGTGAGACACGCCGCGCTGAGAGACTCGCTGGGGCCGAACTGCACTTTAGCCTGCGCTCTATTATTCTGTACAATACATAAAATATAAAAAGTCAAATATGTGAAATACCTCAGGAAATGTTGGTCGCCTGCGCGACGCCGGTGGGAAGACGCGCCAAAATGACGCGCATGTTATGGGATAATTATAGGTAAATAAAATTACAAACAGCATTCATCAAACATATTAACCATAAAATTACACAACAAAGATTACCACTAAAAGTGAGTTTGTCTTTAGGTCACAATATGAACGTCTTTTAATCCACTTTGGACACACACCTCTCTCCAGCAGCGCGCCGACGCGACGCTCCCAACGCAGACGCATCTAGGCTGGTTCTCCGCAAAGCGCAGCACTCGCGTATTACACCGCGTATGCGTACATGGAAACGTTCATATTTCTCTGGTCAAGCTGTGTACTTTGCACATGCGCACGTGTCCTATTTAAGTATTAGTAGTAATTCTGATATTCCCTGCACACGTACCACAGCCGCGAGGTCTGTGTATGTTTCCCTACGTTTTACAAATTCAGAGCGGCAGTTCACGGGGCTGCCAACTTTGATCAACTGGCTGGCGTGAGCTTTTCAATTTGGGACAAGTCTGCACACATATGCATACGCATTTAAATGTATGCAACAGTTCTATTACCTTGAAAATTGGCTGTAGGGTTTGCAAACTACCCCAATCCTCATCAAAATCATCTATGTTGGCGTTTAAAGACAAATTTGTAGTGCGGCAGGCGGTCGTCCGCGGAGGAGTAAAATGCATCATAAAAGTCTATACAAACACGTCCGCTTATACGTGCGCGGAGAGGTACCAGTCTGGCCGCCACGTTTTCTGTGTTGATTCCGGCTTCGTCTGTGCACTTACATGAGGATAACAAGACGCATGCGCGACGTGCAGTGCCACCAGAAATTGGCGTGGCAGTATGGTCACGTTTTGTCACGGAACATTGTCTTTACTAACGGTACAGATCGTATTAAAGTAGCATCTAATTTTTTTAAGAATGAGTGTCCAGAAGAGCTGTATATTTTCACAGACAAGAAAAAAATATTCCGAACACTATTGTGTCCTTCTTTGTACAGCGTCTTCAAAATTTAATGGCAGTATAAGTTTCTAAGAAAGCAGTGTCATGCGTACAAGGTACAATGAAATTCTAACCTGAAATTCTTACTTACCTACTTTCATAAGCAGCATTATTTTTCATACAGTTCCATCCATCCATCGATTTTTCTGCCACTTATCTAATATCCATCCATCCATTTTCCAAACCACTTATCCTACTGGGTCACGGTGGGTCCGGAGCCTATCCCAGAAGCAATGGGCACGAGGCAGGGAACAACCCAGGATGGGGGGCCAGCCCATCGCAGGGCACACTCACACACCAGTCACTCACTCATGCACACCTACTGAATGGGCAATTTAGTAACTCCAATTAGCCTCAGCATGTCTTTGGACTGGGGGGGAAACCGGAGCACCCAGAGGAAACCCCACGACGACATGGGGAGAACATGCAAACTCCACACACATGTAACCCAGGCGGAGACTCGAACCCGGGTCCCAGCGGTGTGAGGCAACAGTGCTAAACACTGCACCACCATGCCATCCTTAATTTTTTAATTAAGAATTAAAAATGAGTATATTGGGTCCTAATTTGGTACTAAACACCTGTTTTGTTTTATAGAGAGTCCACCCACAGCCTGCCAGACACATTAAGTAAACTGATTATGCTATTAATGATCGTATTGTGCTAATTTTGCTCAGTAAGCAATGTGCAAAATTAACTAATGTGCAAAGCTAATTAATGTCTATCATTATTTGAGATTGTTATGTTTATTACTTATTGCTGCTCACAATGATCTGCCTGATATTTTGACCAAGCAATGGACACAAATAAAATAGTGAGTTTAATATTGATTCTACAACAGCTATTAATAAAAGTGAGTTTGTCTTTAGATCACTATATGAACGTCTTTTAATCCACTTTGGACACACACGTCTCTCCAGCAGCGCGCCAATGCGACGCTCCCAACGTAGATGCATCTAGGCTGGTATATAATGTAGTATATATTATATATAATCTCTCAGGTTATATCCATCCATCCATTTTCCAAACCGCTTATCCTATTGGGTCGCGGGGGGTCCGGAGCCTATCCCGGAACCAATGGGCACGAGGCAGGGAACAACCCAGGATGGGGGGCCAGCCCATCGCAGGGCACACTCACACACCATTCACTCACACATGCACACCTATGGGCAATTAAGCAACTCCAATTAGCCTCAGCATGTTTTTGGACTGTGGGGGGAAACCGGAGTACCCGGAGGAAACCCCACGACGACATGGGGAGAACATGCAAACTCCGCACACATGTGACCCTGGCGGAGACTCGAACCCGGGTCCCAGAGGTGTGAGGCGACAGTGCTAACCACTGCACCACCATGCCGCCCCCTCTCAGGTTATATATAATATATAATCTCTGGGTCTGCCCCCAGGCCTCCTCCTAGTTGGACATGCCTTGAAACACCTCCCCAGGGCGCCGTCCAAGAGGTATCCTAGAACCATCAACTGACTCCTTTCAATGCGGAGAAGCAGCGACTCTACTTTGAGCCCGGATGTCTGAGCTCCTCACCCTCTCTAAGGCTGAGCCCAGACACCCTGCTGAGGAAACTCATTTCTGCTGCTTGTACAGTATTCACAATCTCATTTATTCGGTCATCACCCAGAGCTCATAACCATAAGTGAGGGTAGGAACGTAGATCAACTGGTAAATTAAAAGCTTCACCTTCCAGCTCAGTTCCCTCTTTTTCCAAATTGCTGCACCGTGAACCGTGCACCGTGATCAAAGCCAAATTGAACTTTATTGTCATCTGCACCATATATAAGTATACAGAGAGATGAAATGGCGAAGCTCAGGGCCCACAGTGTAAGCATAAACTTAGTCCAATATAGAGAACAAGACAAGACAATGTGCAAAGGACTTACAGGACAGTGCAACTGAGGAAGAGGAGTAGATTATGCAATATACAGTAATGTGCAATACTGGACAATGTGCAATATTGTTAGAACTATATTAAATATATGATGTATTTCTGCAGTCAGTTAGACCTGAATTCACCATCATGTACGCTGTAACAGCCTGAGTTCACAGTGTAAACAGTGTATGATAATAGTAGTAACAGCAGTAACACGTCTAACATTTCTAACAGCTGAAAATAGGAATAGAAGCAGAATAATGGGGCAGACAGAGAATAATGGGGATTCTTATTATTGCCCCCATGTCAGAGTGACAAAGTGTTAAGTTCAGTGCAGTGCTTAAGGGTCAGTCTGTGGCCTTTAGTTGTGGGTTACGGGGGGGTTGAGGCAGTGAGGAGGCAGAGTGAGGGATCCTGGGAGGCAGCATGGTGTTGAGGAGCCTGACAGCCTGGGGGTAAAAACTGCCACGCAGCCTGGCAGACCCGGCTCTGATGCTGCAGTATCTTCTCTCAGGTGGCTGGAGTGTGGAATGACCATGTGAGGGATGTGATGGGTCCTGCACAATGCTGCAGGCCTTGCGGACACTGCGTTTGCAAAAAGCGGCTTGTAGGGAAGGGAGAGGCATCCCATAATGTTCTCTGCTGTCTTCACTACTCTCTGCAGGCACTTGTGGTCAGATTTGTTGCAGCTGCCACACCAGATGGTGATGCAGTTAGTCAGAACACTGCCGATGGTGCCTCTATAGAACATGGTGAGGATGGGAGGGGAAGGTTTGCTTATTTCAGCGCCTCAGGAAGTTTAGTCTTTGCTGGGCTTTCTTGAATAAGGAGCTGGTGTTATTTGTCCATGTAAATTCCTCAGTTATGTCCACACCGAGGAACTTGGTTCTCCTTACAATCTCCACAGCAGTACCGTTGATGCTGAGTGGGGTGTGGGCAGGACGTGTCCTTCTGAAGTCCACAATCATCTCTTTTGTCTTGTCAGCGTTGACAGATAGATTATAGTCTCTGCACCTTGTGGACAGACTTTCCACCTCTTCTCTGTATGCTGATTCATCTTCTCTATTTATCAGTCCCACCACAGTTGTATCATCCACAAACTTGATGATGATGGTGTTGGACGTGTTGCAGCCCATACATACTGACTGGGGCGTCTCTGTCAGGAAATCCAAGATCCAGCTGCAGAGAGTGGTGTTCAAGCTTAACCCCCTCAGTTTTTGAGGGACATGTTGAAGGTAGAGCTGAAGTCTATGAATAACATCCTGACATCTGTGACTCTCTTACCCAGATGTGTCAGGGAAAGGTGACGGGCAGAGGCTACGGTGTCCTCAGTAGACCTGTTGGACCGGTATGCAGATCAGAGAGGGTCTAGAGAGGTGGGAAGATTGGTCTTTATGTATTACTGCCATGACCAGCCTTTCCAAGCACTTCATGATGATTGACATGAGTGCTACTGGGCAGTAGTCATTCAGGCCTGTCACTGATGGCTTCTACAGCACTGGGATGATGGCGGTTAATTTGAAGCATGCTGGGACAGACCACTGGCTTAAAGAGGTGCATTCTGTGAGGACCCCAGCCATGTGGTCAGTGCATTCTCTCAGCACTCAGCCAAGTATGTTGTCAGCTCCTGCTGCCTTGCGTGGGTTGACTCTGGATAGAGTACTTCTCACATCAGCTGTGGTCAGACAAAGTAGCTTCTCACTTGGGGGGTGGGGGGGGGGTGTCGGCTTATTCTGTACAAAACAGTTGTTTAGCTCATCTGGAAGGGAGACATCACCGCCATTGATGTGTAGGATGGGCTCGTAGATCGTGATTGGCTGAATTCCCTGCCATATACGGCGTGTGTCTTTAGTGCATTTAAAGTGTACATTGATCGTCTGTGCATGTGCCTGATTGGCTATCCTCATAGCTCGGGACAGGTTGTCTGTGGGCGTCCTGAGGGCAGCCTTGTCTTTAGATCTGAAAGCTGCATTTCTGATTCTTAGCTATGTGAGCACTTCCCTCATCATCCAGGGCCTTTGGTCGGCTCTCGTGGTCATCGATCACAGAGTTTATATACTCCTCCAGGTTGATGGCGTCACCATTTATAGCAGCCTCCTTAAAAATGTCCCAGTCAGTAGATCCAAAGCAGCCTTGGAGAGCTGAGACGGCACCAGCTGGCCACACTCTTACTGACTGGTTTGTTGTGCTTCAGCAGGGATTTATACACAGGAACCATGATCACAGTGACATGGTCTGAGTAGCCGAGGTGGGGGGGGGGGGCCTTGTAGGCCTCACAAACGTTTGTGTGAATATTGTCCAGACAGATTCTCCCTCTAGCTGGGATGTTCATATATTGGAAGAATTTGGGGAAAACTGGCTTCAGATTTGCCTGATTGAAGTCTCCAGCAATGATGAAAAAAGCAATTTTCTTAATTTTAACTTTTTTTTAAAAATTTTTTTAAGCAATTTATTGCTGCACACATCTCAGTTAAACCAACTGGGACGTCACAAAGTTCACGATCCACATCAGTTATTCCCGTGATGTTTGAGAAGAAATCAAAAATTTTGGATCAAGACTCCTGACATACAAATTATTAAAGAACTCAGTGCAGAATTCGGCTATTTTCTTGATGTCATCTGCAGCATTTCCATAAATCCTCACCCGCATAATGCAGTTGTTCCTGACTTGCTGACTTTCCAGCCTAAAGAAATAGGCTGAGTTCTGCTCACCTTGTTCAAGCCATTTTTGCCACAATCTAACAAAGGCTCCTTCTGCCTTATGTTTATATATAATCATACAATTTATTCTGTATATTTTATTTATTCTCACAAGTGAGACTGGAAACGAAGGAACCGACCAAGATGGTTTTCTCGCACTGCCCCCTGGTGGACATGACCTTCAATCCTCCAGATAGATGTAAACTACGCACGCAAGTGTAGTCGTGTCGTGTGAAGTCATGGCCCTAAAGCACAGACTTAGGAGATGTTCAGTGTCACAGCCAGATTGGGTAAGACTGCAGGTGCCGTCTTAGGACAATATTAAAGAATCTGAAAAAAGTACACTCAGCGAATGCACAAAAAGAGCAAACGTGAAGGAAGGACTTCAGGGGGAACAAAGTGCATCAAAGCCCACAGCTACTCTCTCTCATCTGACTCCAGTTGTGTGTCACCTACACACTGGGTCAGACAATGTGTTTTATACATTAAACTGATCTTTACTGAATATCAAGCCTTTGGTTGGAAAATCTTTATTAATGACTGATTGTATTATCAGGATAAACCTTGATTTTTATGCGTTAAACTGAAATGGGGTCACATGAAAACTATGCAGCAGCCCTGATCAAACCAGCTACTCCTACCTGCCCTTTATCAGTGAGACTAGAGCACTTAGGGAAGGAGGTGGAGCAGCCGCCTTATTTAATGGGTTTGAATTATTTTTACAAGTCAGGCACTACTTTCTGTCAGAAGGGTAATTATGAATCTGAATGAACAGAAATTACATGTGGAGTTCCTCAAGGGTCCGTTATTGGCAGTGGGCAGTGGTGGCTTAATGGTTGTTGGATTGAATCCCCGACCAGCAAGGCACCGCTGAGGGACCCTAAGCAAAACACTGCTCTCAGGGTGCTGAATTAGCTGCCCCTTGCTATGTCACGATGTCACATATGGGTTAAAAGCAGAGGACACATTTCGGTGTTGTACACTGTGTGCTGTGGTGTGTCAACACTGATCACCAATTAGAATTATAATCCTCACTGAGCCTCTTTGTTCAACATCTACATGCTTCCATTTGCTCAGATTACGGAACACTATAAAATCTCTGGAACACTTAAGGCCATGTTGTTAGTAATTAAAAAAAAAATCACAACAAATAATAATCCATTGTTATGCATTATAATCATGGCTTTAAATATTTATCAAAAGGCATAACACATTATAGGCATGCTTATTATGCATAATGAATGATGTATGAAGCTCTCTTTAGTGCACTATAAATACCTTCATAATGCATTATAATGATCGGTATAAGCATTAAGGATGCTTTGTATTGCATTATGAAGGTATCTATAGTGCCTTATAGTTGAGTGTGTCATAAAGCATTCATAAAGCGTTATAATGGTGGATATAATGTGTTATGCTTTTTTTAAAATATTTATAACTGTGTTTATAATGCTTTATGAGTGCAGTATAATTAAGCAATAACATAATGTATAAGAAGATACTCCGGTATATCATGGCTGTAATTAGGTCAAAGGCACAAGGCTATAGGCCACCACAAAAAAAAAATAGTTCTCATAACATCAGTGCAAGTGGGAGGGGCCATCGTGTCCAAACCATCCGCATATCTGGATAATTCAGTCAATCACCAATATAGTTTTGTCTAATATTTCCGGTGCCAGCAGTAAAACAACTAGCCAGCTTATTATCGGAGTAACTTTGCATTGTAAATGAAAACCATGCCACAGGTCTGATAAATAAAATATTATGGCACTAGAGTGGCGAAGAGATCATGAGGCAGATTGCAAAGTTCAGTTATTGGCATCTTTAATAGTGCGACTGTTAAAAGGACAGTTGGCAGCTTATAAAACTTATTCTGGAACAGAAAAGAATAAATCCAACAAAACGGAATACATATGTGTGATGCCCGGCCCGTCCGCTCCTCGTGTGTGCCACGCCCCCTGATTACCCACGTGTTCTTTCATGATTGTACCCAGCTGTGTCCGATTATTTTCAATCAGTCCTGTGTATTTCAGTCCGTGTCTTACCTGAGTCCTTTGTCTGTCATTGATGTTAGTTGGCGTTTCATGTCTCCTGCTCCCTGTTTATTTATTAAATCCCTGGTTTACCCCGACTTCCGCCTGTCCGCCTGCTTCCTGCCCGTTCGCCTCGCACGATCGCCGTTCCGTCCGGCTTTGAACGTGACAATATGAACCTTTACTGTCACTGTCACCTATGTTCATTTTCTAAACTGGTGGAAACACAGGCAGGTTCTGAAAAAGTATCAAGTGACAACCAGCCAGTATTGTGCATGAACGAGTTCAAAAGAACACGTTCATATTTCAGTGAACTTTGAACTGAACGCAACTTATTAGTAAATCAAGAACTTGAACGTGAATTTTATGTGTGATGAACGGCGTAGACGTCGTTCACTGTTGGAATGCAATTAAACATCGGGATTTATTTTCACCTGATGAGTCGAGTGACAAGGTCGGCTCACACATTTAAACAGCATGTTGTGTTGTCACTCAAGCACTAGCGAAGGGCTCCTCCGCTCGAAAAATAAAATGCTCAGCCTAACTCTCGCTCAGTGCTTGTGTGCAGTGCATCTTGGGTAACGTAGTGTAAAGCCAAGGACAGTCGAATCTAATGTCTTTAGCTTCACACTACGTTTCCCATAATGCGCACACACACACTTCTCAAAGGGCACAGCCTTGGCAACGCATGAGCGCGAAGCGAACTGCTGCAGCAGTAACCATGGCAAGCGCAGAGGAGGAAAGCTCAACCACCAGTGGAGCTGGCACAGAAAACACGGATGATGCTGGCTGTAACTTTGACAATTTACGGGCATTTTACACACTGTTTCACAGAGACTCTGACGGTAAAAACCTAACCTTTCTGTGCAAGCTTTGTCCACCTGCGCTGAAAAAACAAGTTAGAACATCAATGACCTCATTTTCCAATTTGAAAAGACACGTTGAGTTGAAGCATTCGTCCAGCGTGAAAGCATATATGCAAGCCCTTCAAGGTCATAGAGGGAAGGGCAAAACCCCCAGCCAAAGTCCCCAAACGACTCAAGTCACACTGCCTGCTGCCTTCAGGGGTATAATCTCCCAGCAACAGGTAGACAGATTAATAATAGACTACATTGTTGGAGATTTACAGCCACTGAGTAAGGTTGAAAAACCCTCCTTCATAAAACTAGTAACTGGTTTGCAACCAGGCAGACATGTGCCCTCAAGAAGACAGGTGCAGGGACTAATGAATAAGGAATTCATTGAGGTTATCAGTAATTTAAAAGCTGAACTTGCTGAGCTTGACTTTGTATGCACAACAGCTGACTGCTGGTGAGCTGTCAACAAAGGATTCATGGGCATCACAATTCATTGGCTTGATAAAAATGATGTGTCACTCAGGAGATCAGCATGCATGTCGACCTTGCATGTCGTCGTGTCAGAGGGTCACACACATATGATGTCCTGGCTAAAGTGCTGACGGATGTGTACAAGGAATTTAAAATTCAAAACAAAATTGTGTGCACAGTGACTGACAATGCTTCCAATTTCGTCAAAGCATTCAGCTGTTTTGGAGACAGTGTTGTTATTAGAGCAGCTGATGAGGTGACTGAAGGCAGTGACACAGGATCTACCCCTGCTGAGAGCTCCGATGATGAGGACGATGGTCTTGAGCCTGCACTTCTGTCAGAGTTAGAGGATCCCTGCCTCCCACCTCATAGAAGGTGCATGGCCCATACTTTAAATCTTGTTGCCACAGATGCAAAGAATGTAACGGATAGGCTGTACAACAAATTAGCGAGGCCTGTATTTTCCAAGGCATCTGCTCTGTGGAATAGGGTGAAAAGGAGTGCGAAAGCCTCAGATTTTGTTGAGTAAAAGCTAAAGATTGGCTTTGTCACTCCGAACGACACACGTTGGAATTCTATGTTCCTCTCAATGCAGCGCCTGGCTCACATAGCCACCTTGACTCCCCAGACCAGCAATCTAACAGTGCCATTGGATGCCACTCCTGAGTATGACAGACTCCTTCTGCACACCATCTGTGATGAGTTTGGGCTTCGTTGATTCACTCCAGAGGAAATAGACTTCATCAACAAGTTTGTGAGTGTGATGGGTCCCTTGGCATGTGCTCTGAACATCCTTCAGGGGGAAAAAAACACATTCCTCGGCTACCTGGCTCCTACCATTGTGCAATTGAAAAATGATTTGGATGGTCTGTTGGATGAGAGTTCAAAGCCTACAGCTACACCAGGTCTGACGGCATGCCGCCCCCTCATCCAAACCTTTATTTTAACCCCCTGATGACCTAGAGGGGAAAAAGAGTGCTTCATCCTTTTTTAAGTTCAAGCAAAGCCCATCAGCTGTCAATAAGTCTGAGGTGGACATCTATCTGGACGCCCCAACCACTGACGAGTTTACTGAATACATGCTGCTGCCCAAACTGAAGAAGCTCTTCATCAAATATAACACAGCAATCCCATCAAGTGCTCCAGTGGAGAGACTCTTCAATACTGGTGGCCAGATATTTAGGCCCAGGAGAAACCGATTGGGAGATGCCAACTTTGAAAAGCAACTGCTGTTAAACGTGAACAAAAAACAGTTTGGACTGAAGCCGTAGGCATGGTCTGTGGAGTGTTCATTACTTACTACAACAATGGCTTCTGTATGTGAAAGTTTTTATTTTTAATAGTTCAGTGAGATGGTGCCACACACCTTCAAGAAGCGTGAGAGTTTTTTTTTTTTTTTTTAAATAAAACTAAAGAGATATTTTGCTGAATAATAAATATTCTGTTCTGTCTAGTTTTCATTTGAGATGGATATGATGCCGATATGTGTTTACAGTACTTTTCTTTTCCTTCCCTTGTCTAGTATTGGGGCAAGAGATAAATAAACCATGAATAAGAATCATATTTTGTGTCCTTTGTCTATACATGTCCATATATGCAAGAATGTAGGTAGGTTATAGATGTATGTTAAAACAAAATAAATTTTGATTTAGACTATATATTGCACCTAAAAATAAAATGAACTGAACTTTGAACTAGTTCAAAAATTTAAATTGTGAGCTATGAATGTGAACAGTTCACTTTGAGCATGTATGAACTGAACGTTGAACTAGATCATGAAAAGTGTGAACTTGCACAACACTGCTCCATTCTGAGAGCACAGTGATATCCACAAGCATCACAAACCAGCCAATCACAGGTTGGAGAATTTAGCCAACTGGTCCTGTGTGTATATTAAATGTTTAATGTACATGACAATAAAACGTCATGCTTTTTAAAGCCATTTAAGGCGTTGTTTGTCAATTAAACCATTTTTAATGCTATGTAAGACCAAATTGGTTTAATTACTTCTAATCCTAATAATGTCCCACGGAAACCCAGTCTTAGAGCTGTCCAGAAAAAAAATATTTTGATGATATTTCAAGGAAATTACTTTGTAACGGTGCTTAATAGGAGGTGTGATGTCCTGGAGGCAAACCTCAAGTGCTTCTGTTCTTTCTACAAGAAACAACAAACATTTCAGGTATGTAGCCATTTGAAACATTGTTCAAAATTAAGTTCAGTTCACTCCACACAAGCAATAGCTTCCATTATTTCCAGTCCACATTTAATATTTCAGAATTAGGTTAAATGACTGATATTTTAAACTGTATTTGTCAAACACTGCGCCCACTAACAGGTGAATAATATTGATTACCTGGTAATAGTGGCACCTGCTAGTAGGTGGGACCTATTAGGCAGCAAATAAGCAATGTGTAGGATATACTGGGATGCAGAAAAGTGGACAAGCCTAAAGATTTGAGTGACAAGGGCCAAGTTGTGATGGCTTGATGATTCGGTCACAGCATCTCCAAAACTGTAGGGAAATATGTGAACGGGTGACGGAGGCTCATTACATGTCAGATAGTACAGCAAACCTTCAGAGGTCTAGAGGAATCCACGCCCTGATGAGTCATGGCTATTTTGGCGGCAAAGGTGAGCCTGGGCCCCACCATGAACCTGCTGACCACTGCAGGACCATCTCACAAGAGCTGGGGGTTATGATCCAGCTCTCTAGCCATCACCAAATGGCCCATATCAAAGTCACTCCCATCCTTACACTTGCACATTGTTTCTGCTTCCAACACATCAGCTTCAAGGACAAAGCATCCACCTGCTGCCTAATATAACCCCCCCACAGTCAGAAGCCACTGTAACCAAATAATCAATGTTATTCGCTTCACATGTTATGGCTGATCAGTGTATAACCTCTGTATCTCAGTTACGTTTCAGACTGTTTTGCTACATTGTGCAGATTAATATACTGTGTTTATAATACATTTCAAAATTTCCCAAAATTCAGCACATTGTCAGTTTCACTGGCCAACACACTGATCATCGTAACATCATCAAGTTCTTTAGCCAAATTAGGTGTGCTGAGCAATGGGAAACCTGACACTGCAGTACAGTGAATCATGCAGCAGGACTGGGAAAATGTAAAAACACATTTTACCTCCAAGGGCCACTGTTCTCCCACCTTTTTTCATTAGTCTTACACGTCTGTAAACACATAAAATATGTTTGCACATATACTGTACTGATCCTGAGAGGATTAAGATGGCAAAAAAATCAATTGGGCTGGTGATTGCACAATATTTTAGAAGCTAAATTATGAAACGTATGACTATATATATTACACAATGATAAGGTATAAATACAGAAAAGCTACATACCGTTGGAGTGAAGCTGAAGTCCTTCTCTCTTCTAGACAATGGAATCAGTAGAAATGAAGTTTTGCCACGACATGAGAAGCCAGGAAAGTGAAGCAGAACATGAACAGGAACATTATTCAGCCTTGGCTGACTAGGTCTGTATTCCGGACATTACATTCATGATTTAATTTGACTGCAGGGGGCTTGAATAATTTTAACTTGCTTGCAGGTTCCCTATGTACAGTATGTATTACCTTTCCTGACCTTCGGAGGTCCTCCCTCCTGTTTCGGAGCATTTTTAAGGCTTTTTTCAGAATTTCCTGCTCTTTGCCGACGAGGCTACAGGGCAACTCTGCTGTGACCTTGAAATTACATGAAATATTCTGTTAAAACACTTTATTTGGTGTTTTACCTTGTGAATTGAAATTTTAAGCCCTAATTGTTCTTTATGTGGTAAAAAGGTAAAATAGAAAAATTAAACTATTTGATTAGAAATATTGATTTTAAACAATTTTATGAGGTACAGCTTTTGCTTATGACAGGGTTCCAGTCAATTTCCGCTCCCTTGCAGGCAGTGGTCCACATTTTTGATGCACCCAGGGATGATCTTACAGCAGCCTGGTGGAGACGTGTAGAGAAAAGAAAGATATCAGTTTTGCACCAAAAACGTTAGAATAGAGAGGAGTGCAGGTGGACATAGAATGAGCAGAATGAATGGTAGCAGTATTTCTGATGTGATAACCACTTATTCTGCTGATTCTACTTCCACCTGCACTGTCTGTGTTCTAACAGCTCTGTCCACTTTAGTTTCTATTTCCAGGACTGTGTGATACTTACACTGAATCTCTTTTGTTCAGGTGTTGCCGCTGATTTCCCTGCTTATTTTTTAGGAAGTCTTCTGCTTCCACTCCAGACTGATTGAGGGAAAGATCATGAAACTAAATATGATATATTCAGTAAGCATGACTTGACAGCAGTATGTCTGTGAAACCACAAAAAACACAGAGCTTGCTAACAAACAGACAGTTTACTTGCCTTTAGTTTTAAAATGGAAATTAGGGATTTCCCCAGTCTGAAGTTTTTGGGGAACAAAAGGTAAACATCTTGCTCCCCAATGTCCACAAAATCATCCCCTGTCACACCTTGTTCTTCATGGTAAAACACAGAGAAAATAGATTAATCCACATGACTGTAACTATAAAACCCAAAATATTATGGCCACACAGAGGTTGAAAAAATAACAATGATTATGAATAAATTAATAATAAAACCCCATAATATAATTAAGGCACGCAGAGTGATCACATAGCAGGCATAGCAACAGTAAGTAAGGCGGATAAAGGGGCAACTGAGAAGACTGCATCAGCAAATTTTGCATATTTCCCATAAACACAACACTGATAGGAGTTATCAATTTAGCATTACCATATACAGTACAGTACTGTGCAAAAGTCTTAGGCAGTCCAAGGAAATGTTTAAAGCTGTTTATCTGGGTAGCAAGTGTACTTTGGCTTAGAACAAAAAAATACAATTTAACATTAGAATGTGTGCAAATTAAGAGTAACACAATAAAAACTAGTAATAATTTCTTCTGTTTTCTAAAAAGTTACTGATATCTAGTTGGATGGCTAGATGAACACAACTTCAGTTCCCAAACTTCTCCTCAGGGGCACCTCAGCCATTCCACGATTTTGTTAAATTTCACCAACAGCTCAATTAAATAATTAAATATATTGGTTTAAAAAGTCAGTGAGAGACTGACTAGCTGTATGAGGTGCCTGCCTTCTTTGCCTGCCTAAGACTTTTGCACAGTACTGTATATATATATATTTAGGTCCTCAATCATGGCCTTACAATGGCTGAGGCTGGTTGGCCGAATGATGGGAGAACAACCATGTCCTCAACCATTCAAACATTTCATAGAGCCAACAGGTATGTAATCCAACAATGTGCCCTGTACTGTAATATTGTCCTCTTACTGCAATGCTTCATATTACAGTATCCATTTACATTTTATATTACACAGTGAGTTTTACTTTATACAGTTACATACTGGATGTATACTGTATCACACATGTCGCGTCACTCATGGTCACACACACAGATTAACCTCCCCCCAAACCACAGGCAATATGCCAGGACAAGCAGTGTAGTACAATCTTTTATTAAACATGCAAGAGCAAACCCACTACTTAACACACAGGGGGGGAAACAGAATATCTAACACCACAAATAGGGGGGGGGACATGCCCTACATACACACCTTTCCCACTGAATACACCCCCATAGAATTAGCACTTCAACCTCCCAAATTCCTGTAAAAATGTTACTGCGATTGAGCATGTACATGAGCGATTAACTACACACCAATACAATCCAAATCCAAAACACACATGGTAAATGTGCTTTTCTACTTTTATGAGAACTGAAAGCGCTTTACAATTCATGCCTCACATTCACCCATCCACACACCGGTGGCGGAGGCTGCCATGCAAGGTGCCAACCTGCATGCCGGGAGCAATTTGGGGTTCAGTGTCTTGCTCAAGGACACTTTGATGGGGTCACGAGAAACCAGGGCTCGAACCTGCAACTCTCTGGTTGCTAAACGACAGCACTACCTCCTGCGCCACCATCTTCCCCAAATGTAAGGAGAAGGAGGTTCCTCGGAGCTCCGAGATGTGTTTGGCTGTAATAAATCTGGAATATAGTTATATGACATAGTTTTTGATAACACCAGCATTTACTTTTTAGCCTTTTCAGCTTTTATTGAAAGACAAAACAAAATTAAAAAATGCAGAAGTTTGAATCACTGTGTGTTTATTTCAGTTATTTTATATTGGACTCAAGGATTGGTTTCATCATACAAATACAGCACAGATAATGTTTACTTGAAAATACTGAAAAGTAACTGATACCAGAATCAGGGGGTCAATAAGCTTTTAAGTAATAATGTGAATTGTGCTTGGGATAGAAGCTGCACTATTGTCTTGAAGAAAAGTATAGATTTTCAAAATATGCAAATTAATTGTAATAAAAGTATTAGTGACGTTCATTTTTAGATTACATTAATTACATAACTAATAATACATTGAGAAGAAATGGTTTGTCATTATGTGGTTGGAAAGACATGAAAGTGATGTGGAAAATCGCCTCTTACCACTGAAACACATGGGAATGCGTGGTGCTAATAATGGTACTGCAGCTAGCCAGTTGGGGGCGCTTGACATGCAGTGTTTTCACCTTTTACAGACGTAATGGTCTACGTGTTTTTTGAAGTCAGTGCTTTGATCACAGATTTGAAAGCAGTATGCATAATGCATCAGGGCTCACACTGAAATTCCCTATATTTGGATATATTATGTAACATGGTTCTGTAGGAATGTTGGTACCTTGGAAACACAAATATACAAATATACCTTATATGTGAATTTGGATATGGGTGTGGCTGCAACTGGAGAGGCTTGTAGTACATATTCTGCAAAAATTTCATAATGGTTGTTGCAAATATTATGCACAAACCATGACAGAGGCTTGAACGCAAACATGGGTTTTGTTGGGGAAGTATCAGTTCATGAAATACAATACTGAGGAAACTGCCGTTGTTTTAACTCTTATTTAATACTATTAAGCACAGACACGTCACAAAGAAAATAAACTATTATTTATAATAATTTATATAGCATGCAATGATTAAACATAAAAAACTATAGCATAGAAAAATTCAATGTTACTATCGGACAACATGGCTATGGAAATATAACAGAGAGCGGTGAGCTGGAGACCAGAGTCTTGACCCTGAGGAGTGAAATAAAATATTTAATTTCTCTGTTGCATCGCAAACCTGACAGATACACTACTTGTCAAAAAGAAAAGAACTTACTTCCTCACACATTTCTAAAAGGATGTTTTTGTCAAATCCCTCCAACTCACTGAAAAACAACAGATCAAATTCACATATTATGACATAAATAAAAATATAATATAGATATATAATATAGACAGTTCATGGTGCATTTTGTAATACTCAAGACACACCAAGGCCATGCAGAGTGCATACTGATAAAAGGGAGGGGAGGGGGGAATACTTCAATACATTCTCTGTATCACAAGTCCAACAATTCAAGGTGGTCTGTCTTACAATTGTCATGCGCCGCTTGTCCGCCCCTCCCGTGTGCCACGCCCCCTCGTTAACCTCGTGTGGAACCCCGATGTCATTCGCTGTTTCCAGTTGTTTTCATTAGTCCTATGTATTTAACTCCGCTTCAAAATATGTTTCCCCAATCATGTCATTTAAGTCGCTACTTCTATTGCCCCGTGTTCCTAGCTGGTTTCCCCAATAAATCCTTTGTTTCCCGATTCTCCGTCTTCCTGCTCCTGCTTCCCCGATCCGTGACGTGACAACAATCAACATGAACGCACCACAGTCCACAGAACCAATCTGTCAAGGAACATCCTGCGAAATACAATATAGTACTAACGAAGACATTTGTTACAATTCTAATACAAATGTGACGACAGAAAATGCTGAAATCCACTTTACCATGTTTTTCAAGTATTTTCCAGTGTCCTGGGCTTATTCGGTTTGTCAGTTTGCTGCAAAAAGAAATTTGGAATAGTCAGGGACACAAAAAGTACAGCTTTTCATGTAAACGGGATTAAAACTCTATGTAGGAATAAATGGACAAACAGAAGACCTTTTGTCACATTTCTAAATGTTTTACTGTTAGGCCGCGTCTGGCTGTGAGTGATACCCAGAGCATATGACAGTCTCTGCCCCAACTGTCGGCAGGAATGAACGAAGAAAATTATGATTAAAAAAGATCCAACAATACAACTTAAATGTCATAGCATTTATTGTACAATATGCTATACATATGATCAGGATCACATAACTGCATGGTGCGCAAGTACGCATTCCCTGTACACTCGCGGCAACTCCTTGTTGTAGCAGCACAAATGCGTACCATTTATTTTATGTGCATTCACGCTGTTATGAAAAGAAATTACCCTGCATCTTAACATTTATGTGGCTAATTTGTACTTCGTCTGCGGCATGAAGGCTAAAATGCACAATGATTTCTTGTCATAACATTGCGAATGTACATAAAATAAACACGTATTTGCGCTGCTACAAGACATTACCGCGCGTATCGGTTTAAACGGCGAATAAGTACTTTCACACCAGTTATGTGCCCCCTGCATATGATCATGTTTGCATATAAAATAAAGGGCCGACTTACGCAGGGTTGCCAACTTTGGTCAGCTGGTTGGCGTGAGATTTTCATTTCGAGACAAGTCTACACACGTATTCACATTTATATAACCGTTTTATTACCTTGTAAATAATCTTTAGGATTTGCAAACTGCCCAAACACTTTTGATCTAGCCAGTTTTAGGTTTTAAATGGATTAATAGAGATTCTCCATAAGGATCCTGACTGTAAAAAAACTACCTGCATTTAAATCATACATTAATGACACAAAATACCTTAAAGTTTACTTACTTATTTTGCATAGTAGAAACAAAGAACCCCCTTTAAGGGGGGGGGGGGGCGCTTGACATTTGGTGTTTTCACCTTTTATAGATGTTATGGTCTCCTTGTTTTTTGCAGTCAATGCTTTGATCACAGAATAAATGTTAAAGAAGTGAGCACTTCTGTCATGCTTTAGTAAGATTAGTAACACACTGCTTCAGATTTCAGTGACCTGATCTCTGCTTGCAAAGAGCCTGAGATGGACCTCAAAGGTTTAAATATACATTTGCAGATAAATTAAATGCTATGTGGCCCAGTGGGTGGCGCTGTCTGGGGATTTGAACCCCCATTACTGCATGTTCGTACCTTGTTTGTGCTGGTTTGCCTGCTGTTTCTGCCGCAGGTGAAAAAGCATACAGGCAGCTGAACCGGTGTCTCTAAACAAGCCATTGTGGGTGCAGGTCATAAGGCGATTTCCTACTGCACGAACTTGGCCCAATTGAAGGTCTTAGGAGGTAGTTCCTGAACCATTTTTTAGTTCCAAAAAGAACATACTTTTTTCTCGACCAAGACTTACTGGGTGGGGCTTATAGTGATAAACTTTTCCTATTGGTTGACCACAAGCCCCAGCGCCAACTTGAAAGTTTCATGGAAATGCAGGAAAAGAGAAGTGGAGCAAAAATTGAGCAGATGTAATTTTTTGTAGCTCAGTTATACTAAAGGCATCAATGAGTAACTTTTTTGCTTCTGTCCCCATAGTTCTGCATCTGAAAATGCGATTGATAATGATTAGCGTAATGAAGAAGTGTATATTATGGACACTGGACTGGAGCATTATCAGATAACCTCTCAGTTATCCTTGTGTGAGAAATACACACAGTCACATATTGAGATTATATTAGATGATGTGGTTTTGAGAGTGGGGCGGTATGGTGGTGCAGTGTTGCCTCACACCTTTGGAACCCGGGTTCGAGTCTCCGCCTGGGTCACATGTGTGCAGAGTTTGCATGTTCTCCCCATGTCGTCATGGGGATTCCTCCGGGTACTCCGGTTTCCCCCCACAGTCCAAATACATGCTGAGCCTAATTGGACTTGCTAAATTGCCTGTAGGTGTGCATGTGTGAATGCATGGTGTGTGAGTGTGCCCTGCGATGGGCTGGTGCCACATCCTGGGTTGTTCCCTGCCTCGTGCCCATTGCTTCCGGGATAGGCTCCGGACCCCCCACGACCCAGTAGGATAAGCGGTTTGGAAAATGGATGGATAATAATAATAACAAATAATGATGATAATAATAATTGCACTATGTCCAATGACTGCCAGTTACTGTAAACAGTAAAGTACACGTAACTGGACATGACGTGTTAAAACGTCCGAACGGCTTGACACGTAAATAATGTACGTGTCAAGTACATCATTTGCTGACAATTACTTTGACAGCTGGGAGGAAGACACAGAGTAGATGAATTGATCATATTGAGGGGTTGTGCCATTGCCTTTCTCTGTCCATGTCCTTGTGTTCTACACCACATGATTGTTTCCTGTAAACCTGCGTTAGGCTCTTTCTGTACCTTTCCGACACAGAAACCTTTTCTTAACATGGATTTATAACTGTCTTCTCACTTGAGTATGAATGATGCTTAGATATAATCTATATAATATAAATTTGATATATACTATATATGTGCACCCCACAGAAATCTCCACAATTGTAGAGATACATACGGTCTCTATGCTTTTCCTAGAGAGCCCAGGCATGAGACACAAAATAATCAGTTTTCCATAGCATTTTCCTCCAAGCCTTCTCTAGTTAAACCATAGAGACTATACCATCTCGCGTAGTCACTGGATAGCATGCAAAGAGCCATTTCTGTGGTTTTTGTTCTCTTGCCCCATTCATCACAATCGCGGTGGATTTAAAGAAAAAGTCAAAAACAGTACTGTGTCATGCTATGTGTAATAGGATTGCAGGTTAGCTTAATGGACAGTCACCCCCGTTAAATTTTTTTACAGTTTTTCTGAATACTTAAACACTAACAATGATTCTTATAAAACTATTAATAGTTATAGCAAAATTACTCACTGTTTTGCACTCAGTTTGCACTTTTGTAACACACAATTTTCAAATGTGTAAATACAATCCACTGCACAGCACTCTTTTTGCGGAACTGTAAACACAACTCACTGTTTTACACACAATTTCTAAATGATCAACACACTCCTAGTAAAACTATACACATTTATAGCTATTGATTACACTACTTTGCCAGCTGTCTGGCCACACTGTCACATGTGAAAACGGTTTTAGATAATTAGTTCACTTTGCAATCAGCATGAGCGCTATAAATAAGCCACAGGTACAGTAAGCTTTCAGTGTGGAGAACAATGGAGGGAGAAGGAAGACTGAGAAGAGTGAGAATTAGAGAAGGGCGAGGAAGAGGATGAAGACTAGGAGGTGAATTTAGAGGATGAGGAGGTGAAGAGGAAGGAGGAAGGGTAAGAAGAAATAGAATAACTGATGTCATCAGAGCTACAACAGTGGATCATGTGATCAACCATGGAATGACCCTGAGGGAAGCTGGCCAACGGGTTCAGCCTGACCTGAGCCGCTACGCTGTAGCAGGCATCATAAGGACGGTTCCAAATGAGAATCGGTTAGTACAGTTACTTCACAGTACGTTTTGTAATAGTACTATACTCTAATGAGAAACACAACAATGCTGTACAGGTAAAAACTGAAAAGGGTACTCTACAGACCTGCTAGACATCCAGAATCTGGGGGCAGAGGAAGAATGTTCACTGAAGAACGAGAGACCCATATAGTTAATATGGTGATCACAAATAATTCCATTAGGCTACGAGAAATACAGCAGCGTATAACAGAGGATGACACCATCTCCCAAAACATGAACAATGTGAGCATCTCTGCATTATCTCGTGTACTGGCATGCAACAGAATCAGGATGAAGCACATTTACAGAGTCCCTTTTGAAAGAAACAGTGAACGCGTTAGCATGGCAGGAACATTATTGTACACGGTGCCATAATCAATGTCCCAGGACAGCGTGGTGGTAACATAACTATGTGCGCAGCTATAAGTCAGAACGGTGCTGTTCACCATCATGCAACCCTGGGCCCATGTAACACTGCACACATTATTACATTCCTGGACAGCCTACATCATATGCTCACTAATGTTCACCGACCAGTTATGTCATCATCCATCCATCCATTTTCCAAACCGCTTATCCTACTGGGTCGCGGGGGGTCCGGAGCCTATCCCGGAAGCAATGGGCATGAGGCAGGGAACAACCCAGGATGGGGGGCCAGCCCATTGCAGGGCACACTCACACACCAGTCACTCTCACACACACACCTACGGGCAATTTAGCAACTCCAATTAGCCTCAGCATGTTTTTGGACTGTGGGGGGAAACCAGAGTACCCGGAGGAAACCTCACGACGACATGGGGAGAACATGCAAACTCCACACACGTGACCCAGGCAGAGACTCAAACCCGGGTCCCAGAGGTGTGAGGTAACAGTGCTAACCACTGCACCATCATGCCGCCCCCCATAAATTCATTTTTCCATTTTTATTTTCAATAATATTGATGTTAACTCAGCATCTTATTTTCAATGTTGAAAAAGTCACTTTATATCAAGGTTTCGCCACCATTAATTTTTCAATATTGAACATCTGACCAAAAATCTATTCAGTTTCAATGCTGATAATTTATCACTGAGCATAATTCAATGCATTTAACTATACTTCAACGCTGAAACAATAACATGATGCTATCTGGGCTATGAATAATTATTTCAATTGATATACAGATTCCAAGCTCATATAGGTGACACACAGGTACATAATGGGCGTCTTATGTCTGAGGTAGCCAGCTACTGTGTTTGATAACCCACCATCATAATAATAGTTTCCTTGCACCAGTATAAAAGTAAACCAATTGATCCCTCTTGCAATAACCTGTAGGTATGAAACTGAATAAAATGTATCGTATCAGTCTTGGGGAAAACCAGTGAGAATCCACTGTGAAACAGCACTGCGCAAATTCTCATGTGTTCCTAATGACAAGGGTAAGACTGGTAATCAAACTAGCCTCTCAGCAGGAGTGTTAGTGTAAAAGCAGGGCTTATTGACACAGATAATAAAGCTTGTTAGAATGCGTAACATAATTATTTAGCTGGGCCCAGAAGAGGTGAGAGCTCCCCTAGTGGCTACAGGAGTGCATTTTCCCCAAAGCAGGTATAATGGATGGTGGTCTTATTGCTTTTAGACCACAACTTGGGATAGAACAACAAATCAAATTATTTTCCTCACTTAATATTCAGATTTTAATTGGGCTTAAATTTTAGAGCACAGTGTGTTCTAGGATGGTACATTATGGATATTAGTCTCTACCACATTTTAACGCTATAAATCCGGACCTTTTCCTATGTTTGATTTGGTGGCTGCCAGGCGTTCTGAGTAGTATAGTGACTATGGTAGGCGTGTGATTCCCTAAGGAATTTTTTGTTCTGTTCTGTGTGGCAAATACATATAATGCTGACATTTTTCCTGGAAGATTTGGGATTTTTCATCCCGTGCCTTAAGGTATTTCTCTCCAGCTCTAGGGAGTCTCCCCCGAAAACACCAGTCACTCACTAGCCTTACACTTATGCTTGCTGACTTATTCAACACCATGAATGGATTAACAGAAAAACAGAAACCTATTAAAAGGCTGCACCATATCATGATATGCAAATAAACATCCAGCATCATTGTTTCACAGGGAAGTACATTATTTATTGATAATTATAACCCTAACCCTTACTTCTCAGCTTGACAAACATAAGGTGCGGTGTGTGAACATGTGAACTGGTTGAAATGCAAGTGTCTCACAGTCAATGCATAAGACTTGAGAGCCCTGATTTTACCTATATAGCCCACAACATGTTTATGATTCATAAATAAATCTGGCCAGCAAACGATAATGTTATCCCGCTGATAATTGCAGGCGCGTTTCACCCCCGGCACTGGCTGGAGACACAGGCAAAAGGCATACAATCTTATTGAGGTACAAAAATTATTCCATCTACTCTGCACTTCTGCATAACTTCCATCATAGTGCCAGTTTCTGCGGTCAGCAAGTTTATTACTGTAAGCGCCTCCATAGTAGTGCCTCTGAGGAACTGAACCGGACTTCCGATGGTGTCTCTCACATGTACATCATACATATATATATATATATATACACTCACTCTCTCCGGGTCTTTCACATGATATGTGGTCAGCCACTATATGGGAGGGATATTCAGGCATAAATTAAGGGCATATTTACAAGCCGCACTAGTGTACCTATGTAACCGGTCATTCCCTGCCTATACTCTGCATTGTGTTTTGGGGTGTTATCAGGTGTGTGTCGGGTGCAGGAGGAAGGGATATTACAGACGCCGTTGTCGTTCCTGGATTTTATTGAAACTGTTGGGAACAATAAGGAAAGGGGTAAACTTCATATGCTCTGGCCCTCTCGCTCTCTCTGCACAAAGTAAAACAATGTATATACTTATGTATAGACGTGTTTTCTATCCCCTGCTTATGATGAATAATAAATCAAATATAATATATAATATATGGGTCATAATTATACAATTGATTTACTAACTCGGGGGACCCTGCCACTAGATCCTCACCTCTTCCCACGTGTGCAATACACCAAAGGGAAGAGGAAATGAGGTCGGGACCCTTATGAAGGGGAAAAGACAGAGGGAGGGGCGATGCAGGACAAAAGCATCATGGGAAAGTTTAAAGGATATTGTACCCATCAGGTTAGACAGAAGAAGGAAAACAGAATCTTGTATAATTATAAATTAAAAGTAAAATAACAACCTGTTACAAGTCACCTACACTTCAGACTTCATCCTCAAAATCAAAGCAGTATTAACACAAGCAACATGTTCCATCTCTTAAATCCAATCTAACTTTTAAAAATAAAGTCTGTTTCAACTGGACTTTTATCTAAGAAAAACAAACATTTTATGTTCGAGTTGTTATAAAACTACTGAAACAAATAATTGGCTATACTGCAGTTCCGCTGTCTTGTTTGGCACCCTAAATTATGTCCTGCATTCTGTGGAAACAAATGAAGGCTGAGGAATGTTACGTAACACAGCTAGAATGCAAAAACTCTATCTGGTGTAATTCAGTGCATAAAACCAATGGTCTTAAGTGTGGTGTCTTCTTCGTAACACTCCCTGACTTTTGTATCCATGACCATGAGATAGGGTGGGCTGCTTTTCTTCCTTCCTTTGACTAGTATTCCTCCCTTTCCTCCCAGCCTTGGTTGGTGGGTCAGGCAGCATCACCTTCTTTTAATAGACCAAGGTGTCATTTATCATGAAATTAGGTTCAAGTGCAGAAAATGATCTAGCAGAAGTCTTAGACAATCTCTGAATTACAGAGAAATCTGATTTATTCTGAAACTGTGAGAAATTGTTCATCTGTATTTTGCTGCATTGCTAATTGTTGATGTGTGTGCCCTCCTTGTGCAGTAAAGGGGAGATCACATGCAGAGCTGGTTTTCTGTAGTTTCTTAGCCTGAATTAAAATAAAATATTCTCTTCATATAGGAACCAAGTCTCTGGCTGGAAATTTCTACAAAAGGTCCATCTTCTTTTGCCGTATCAACACTTAAATGAGAAAAGCAGACAGGGACAGTATAGGTGACAGCAGTGACTGTCCTTCCATGCCATCCATATGTACAAGGGGTATGACCAGAGTACACATGTACAAAAAATTATATATCAAAAGCAAGTACCTTTGTTGAAACGTGAAGGTAATCGTTTACAGCATAACAATTCCATCCTAAAAAAAGAATTTGTCTGTGTATTGCCTAGGAACTGCTACAATGTTAAAATGGTAAATCCCAACCAAACAGAGCAAAAACTGACACGTTATTTAAGAACTGAAAGAAGGAGAAAATTGAAAACTTTCTTCGAGGGATCAATAACATATATGTTTTGTTTCCCACGGTCCTGTTACTAATTCAAATCTTAAATCCTGTACTTTGATATTTTGGGCTGAATGTAATGACAGCAAACGTAACAGCTGCCTCAATGCAGGTGAAGGCAGCCCAGAGGGTCCAAGAGGTCAGTGGTCAATTACTGCATAGGGATCAAATCTGCAATCAGAAAATTACTGCATACATGCCTTTATATTACGGTCAAGCGGAGAGTCAGAGCAGTTTCCATAGAAACAACGTAAACAAACTTTACCGTTTGAAGCACAACAAACTCTGAGTGAAAATGGCGCAGAGGTGAGTAGCTTGTTAGCTCTCCAAAATGTCTTTGAATTCTTCAACTGATGTTGTGCTACTTTGATTATTTAGCCTTTTATACTATAATGACATAGTAAATGTCTATAATACAATAAAAACATTACATTTTTTTTAATATTACATATTTTTTAACGTCATTTAAAGTGCAGTGGTTTTTTATTGCTACTGTGGTTGCTAATATTTAAATAATGACAGACTATTTGGTTAGTAAATTCATCTCAAACATGCTAGTTTAGTAGGGCTTCCCAACCTTTCGATGTCCGCGGATCGGTTTCCGTCGTAGAAAAGTGTCACGGATGGGTAAGACGGCGGTATAATTTGGGGGTTCCCACGCCGAGCGGCGGGAGATTGACGGTGTATACGGACATGCGGGGCTAATGGCGTATTTCCGTACATCAATACGGGCAGCTTTCTTTCCAAAACGGCGCGATCCCCTAATAAACGGGACGGCTGGCTCCTCTACCCCCGGTTGTCTGCCGCCCGGTGCAATACTCCGCGCGGACGGTACCGGAACACCGACCGGAAGTTGGGACCCCCTACTGTACAGGGTGGTAGGTAAATTGTTAAAAAAAATTTGGGCATTACTTTCGGAGTAGGCTAGATGCTTCTAAGTTTATCATTACATCTATTTACATTGTTACACAGGATTAACACTTTCAAATATTCTTAGCTTGGTTAGTGTTAACTCAGTTCTTGGTAGTATTCATCTGGGTATTCATTTGATGTGGAGCACAGTTGTTTCGTATTTGATTCTAGTTATAATTTGGTGACATTACTGTTTAATATGCTATTGCACTTACAGTATCGTGCATTTTACAGTAGATTTTTTTTGCAATCTTGCTCGCTGTTTCTTTTATTCTTTCTTTTTTATATATGTGAACCCTGTAATTATTTATTATAATAATTATAACAATTGTATTTTCTGTATGGTTGAAGAATTTCCAGCTCTTTATTTATTTTATTATCTCTGTTAAGTGCTGGTTAATCTCTCATTTATTCCCCAGAGAGCGAATTGAGAGAGCTGATCGATGGACCAACACCCAACACTGGGAAGCCTGGAACCTGTGGGATGAAGTGATCAACTGGGGAGAAGGTGTGGAGGAGTTCTCACCAGTGACACTCCCCACTGTCCAGGCTGGGGGGGTTAAGGGGGGATTGGGGGGGTCTACTGATTTGGGTAAGGGAGGGGAGAGTGTGGGAAAGGATGGACTGCTAGCCAGCACTAGTATTTCATCTCAAAGTCTTCAGAGTAATTACGGCCTTTCATCTGAAGACTGGGAAATTTATAAAACTTGCTACCTTAACAAAAAAAAGAAAGTCAGGAAGGACCGGACAAGCCGGGGGGAGGGTGAGGTAAGGGGGCAGAGTAGTGAGGAATATGTGGAGGTACCAGAGTGGGGAACATTTGAGGGGAAGGCCTCCAGGGTTGTGATGGAGGGAACAGAGGCTGGTATTAGTATGATGGATATGCTAAATGGAGGTGAGGAGAATGTATGTGAGGTGGGAGTGAATGTGGAGGAGGTTAAGGGAGGAGAAGGGAAAAGTACAGGGAATGCTGTGGAATATGTGGTGTCACAAGTAGGCAGAACTTGGCTAGAACCCATCCAGGAGGAAGACCTTGAGGAAGATGAAGAAAGAGATGAGGAGCTTCAGGAAGCAGAAGACACTGATGCTGCCACAGTGGACAGTTGGCAGTGCATGGCGGCATATGTAGCCAGAATATGGCTGCAGACTTTACAGGAAGATGGACCTGAGGAAAATGAAGAAGCTGATGTGGTATTCCAGCAGGCAGAAGATGCTGATGCTACCACACTGGTCAGGTTTCAGTGCATGGTGACATCTGAAGACAGATCACAGCTACTGACTATACCAGAAGAAGGACCTGAGGAAGAGGACGAAACTGAAGTGATGAAGGCAGATAAAACAAAAGAAGATGCTGATGCTGCCGAGAAGATCTACAGTGAAGAAGAAGTATCATTCCATGTGAATGCCGAAGATCTTTCTGAAGAAGATACTGAGAAGAGCCACAAGAAGAAGAAGAAGAAGATGAAGTGGTGCTTCTTCTGCTGTCCCCTGCCTTTCAGAAGAAGTAGCAAGAGGCAGTAATTATAAGGTTGTGAATTCAGGTTTAGAAATGACTTAAAGCAGTAATATAACTGCATTATTGAGACCTTCACAATGCACTGTAATGCATCCATAAATATATTATAGACATGGGTATAAATATTGAAGAAAAAAAAGCATAACACATTATAGCCATGTTTATTATGGATTAATGGCCGATATAATGTATTATGAAGATATTTATTGTGTATATATAGATCAGAGCATTCATAATGCATTATCAAGATAGCTATAATGTGTTATGCCTTTGTATAAGTATTTACAGCCGTGTTTTTAATACTTTTATAAATGATTTATAAGGCATTAATTGGGTATTTATTTATTTATTAGTTATATGACTGCTTTAAGTAAAGTTAAGTAAAATGTTTATTTTCTTTTTTTTAGAATACCCGTGTTAGAGCCCTGCATTGGGACTGGGATCCCGCGGGACCCAACGGAAAGTGATACTGTTTAAGTGTTAATGTAGCTATAAGATACGATAGGATAAGATATGCTGAGTTAAAATATAAGATAGGCTAAGACAAAATATATTAATATAAGCTAAGTTGAAATATAATAAGATAAGATAGGTTAAGTTATATGATAAGATAGGCTAAGTTAAAATATAATAAGATAGGTTAAGTTAAGATATGACAAGATAGGTTAAGATAAAATATGATAGGCTAAGTTAACATATGATAAGGTAGGCTATGTTAAGATAAGAGATTTGCAATAAAACATATTTACTTTTCAAACTGTGTCTTTGTCATCTTTTCAGTGTTGTGTCTGTCTTTGTTTGATAATTTTGAATCGTTAATTTATATCTGAGACTCTCCTAAATGTCAATAAGCAGAGACGGAGGAATGGGAGGAAGGTACGGTTAAGTATAAATGATAAAGTATCAAAATCACAGTGCTACCTTATTTTGACGCAGAGAAAGTAATTTCAGTGTTACTACCACAGATGAGTTAATGGCTGCAAATGTTGGTGTTACAAGTGCTGGTAAATAACGCGGCGTAAGTTTAACTCCGGTGTGTTTCTGAAAAACGCACCGCCTTCTGCCTGCTGTCATTCGGCGAACGTGTAGGAGGCTATTCTGGTAACAGGTAAAGTTGTCATTTAACGTAATGCTAACGTGCATTACCTGTTAGTAAGTGTTTTACTATATCACACACCTTACGTCCTTTATAGTTGTAGTCCGGTGCACTCTGTATCCATGCTAACTAGCTAGCTAATGTTCCACAGGGGGTTTGCGGAGGTGTTGGTTGCAAATGCAAAAGATCCCTTCATGTTCATGTGTTGTGTTCTAATGTGTAAATAAAAGATAACTATCAAATTCAATGTTTATGTCCTATTATACTAGATAAGACTGTAAAATAGTTTGTCCTGCATATGGATGCCATGCAGTCAGAGTATGATCAAGACAGGGTGTGAGTGTGGAAAAAAGACAAATGTAACAGTATTTGAGGGAAGAGTGTGAAGGAGGGAAATGTAGGGAGAAGGAGGTTCCTCGGAGCTCCGAGATGTGTTTGGCTGTAATAAATCTGGAATATAGCGATATGACATAGTTTTTGATAAAACCAGCATTTATTTTTTAGGTTTGTCAAGCTCCGTCAAAACAATTAGAACGAGTCCATTATGTAACTGGAACCCCTTTCACATGTAAACACAGTGACACGCTACAGCGTTGGTTTGTTGTCTGAGGCTATGATACTGATTACAAACACATTCTCAAATTTCACTGCACCAATCATAGCATATGCAGGCAGAAAAATCATAGCAAAAAACATTCAGCATTAGACTCTAAAACCGTCTGTAATGTCTGTGTTTATCCAGTGGACCATAAATTCAAATAAGCTTTCCTATTTCAGTTTCTTTCAGATGTTATAAAGTAGTAAATAAAGAATCATATTAATTAAACCATGTATTACTGACTATCAGACAACTTCAACAAGTTACCAAATGGATGCAAAATCAAAGATATTCATTTGCGCCTGGCACTAACCATGTACTCCTTCACAGTACTAAGCCATAGAAAGGGCCCCAATGAAACCCCTGCATTCCTGCATCGCAGATACTCTAATCTCAGCATTTATAAGATTATATATGTACTACCTGCCAATTTTTATATTACATGAGACTAAAAATTGAGAAATATCTATATGCAGAAGTAGTTTTTCCTGATAAGAAGGATAATATCAAGACTAATACAGTACAGTCATAACCAGTGTCAGGGATTCTATGCATTGCTACACAGAGACAATTCCAGATATTGAGCCCAAGGCTAAAATTGTGGTTTACTTACAAGTGCACTTTGGTGGGCAGTGGGGGTGTTTGTCCTTCTCTGCTCACATTTTCCCCTCTTATCCTGTCTTCTCCTCCGCAGCCCTTCCTCCTTCTCTCTGTTGCTCCTATATTCCCTCCCCTCCAGTCATCTATGTTCTCCTTCCTCTGCGGTCTCTCCTCTTCTCCCATTCTTCAGTTATACTGTCTTCTCCGCTCTCCCTGTATCCCTCCTGTCTTCTGGTCCTGTCGTCTCTTCTCCAGTCATCCCCTGCTTCTCAGTCATCTCTGCATCTTTTCTCTCATTTGTTTGCTTATTCTTTGATTGTTTGTGTTATTCGTTAACCCACCACCCCATGCTGGATGAGTCTTGATGTTTTTTAAAGTTTTTTTAAAGTTAGGCTTCTTCCTTTGTTTTTGCGCCATATCTTCTGCCCTCTTCTGGTTGCGGCAGTACATGACACGGGTGGAAAAATAGGGTTTATTACAACACACACATCAAAACCAAAAGGATCAGGATGGATCCAAAATAAACAGCAAATGACCAGGAATGAACTAAATGATGGAATAAACACAACTGGAGAACTATATACATACATACAGCTATAATGAACCATGAAACAACAGAAGCAGAACAGGCACTTAAATACACAGCTAACAAGACACAATGCAGGACAGTGAGAATCATAACCAATAACAAGGACTGAGGGCAACCCAGGAACAGGTGTTACAGTTAAACAGCACTGGTGACCTTTCAGCCACATGGTCAGCTCTGCATCGCCCTCTGCTGTTTGCATTAGAAGCTGCTTGAAATTCCCACTCTGCTTACCAACACCTCGAAAAGCCAGGCCTTGCCGTGCCAAGTACTTAACTTCAGAAGATTTTTCCTCACTTGCTGCTGCTCTTTCCAGCTCATCTGAAGGTTGAATATTAACAGGATTGATCTTCTGAATCCATGTCATCAGTGCTAATCTGTGGCACTGCCTGTCTTTATGTGCACTGAATTTCCCCAGTGCCTTTTCCAGTTTCACATGCCAGTCTTCACAAGAGCTGAATGTGTCTTTCATGCCAGTTTAGACATTTGTGTTACAAATTATTTTGCACAGTAGAAACAAAGAACCCCCCTTAAGACGAGGGGGGGCTGTAAGGGAGCCCAGTGTGATCTTTAAACCATTTCTCCTGAAAGCAGGGTCTCCTGTTTGATAGACGTGACATTTACATTTGGCTGATTTGGTGAAGGTCCAAGCTCCTCCCCCCTCCTCCCTAATACACCTTCATCTTCACCTGCCTGTCTGCTCTCTCTCTCTCTCTCTCTCTCTCTCTCTCTCTCTCTCTGTCATTGACTCACACTCAGTCTCCCTGCTTAAATGCTGTATCTGAAATACACACCTCAGGCCAAACTAAGAAACATATTAAACTAACATCAGGATCAGGCTGCTGTGACGTCATTATTCACTCTTAACCATCAATATTTGCTCCTTTTCTCACTCCCCTCCATGTCGCCTGCATTCTCTGCCGTCAGCAGCCTCTTGCTGTCTCTCCCTCTTCATCTTTGCTCTCAGCACAGCAGAATTTGCATGAAAGCAGTTATCAGTAAACAAGTGGTGTTTCTTGCCATGATGCTCAGGAATGGATCTCTCAGGATTTGTTATCTGAATGGGAATGATTAATATATGAAGAACCCTTGACTCACATACTGTATACGTCTATCATCTGACTGGCACTAATTATCTCACTGTCTCTACTTTCCTGCTTTTCTGTGGTTGCCCAAAAACTCACGATTGTCACATTTCCTCTTCATGATGACAAGCTACTCACTGTGAATAAAAGCTGACTGTAATAAAACTACCTGCATTTAAATCATACATTAATGACACAAAATACCTTAAAGTATTACTTACTTACTTATTTTGCACAGTAAAAACAAAGAACCCCCTTTTGGGGGGGGGGGGGGGGCAAAGTGAAAGTGATGTGGAAAATCGCCTCTTACCACTGAAAGACATGGGGATGGGTGGTGCTAATAATGGTACTGCAGCCAGCCAGTAGGGGGCGCTTGACATTTAGGGTTTTCACCTATTAGAGATGTTATGGTCTCCTTGTTTTTTGCAGTCAATGCTTTGATCACAGAATAAATATTAAAGAAGTGAGCACTTCTGTCATGCTTTAGTAAGATTAGTAACACACTGCTTCAGATTTCAGTGACCTGATCTCTGCTTGCAAAGAGCCTGAGATGGACCTCAAAGGTTTAAATATACATTTGCAGATAAATGAAATGCTATGTGGCCCAGTGGGTGGCGCTGTCTGGGGATTTGAACCCCCATTACTGCATGTTCGTACCTTGTTTGTGCTGGTTTGCCTGCTGTTTCTGCCGCAGGTGAAAAAGCATACAGGCAGCTGAACCGGTGTCTCTAAACAAGCCATTGTGGGTGCAGGTCATAAGGCGATTTCCTACTGCACGAACTTGGCCCAATTGAAGGTCTTAGGAGGTAGTTCCTGAACCATTTTTTAGTTCCAAAAAGAACATACTTTTTTCTCGACCAAGACTTACTGGGTGGGGCTTATAGTGATAAACTTTTCCTATTGGTTGACCACAAGCCCCAGCGCCAACTTGAAAGTTTCATGGAAATGCAGGAAAAGAAAAGTGGAGCAAAAATTGAGCAGATGTAATTTTTTGTAGCTCAGTTATACTAAAGGCATCAATGAGTAACTTTTTTGCTTCTGTCCCCATAGTTCTGCATCTGAAAATGCGATTGATAATGATTAGCGTAATGAAGAAGTGTATATTATGGACACTGGACTGGAGCATTGTCAGATAACCTCTCAGTTATCCTTGTGTGAGAAATATACACAGTCACATATTGAGATTATATTAGATGATGTGGTCTTGAGAGTGGGGCGGCATGGTGGTGCAGTGTTGCCTCACACCTCTGGGACCCGGGTTCGAGTCTCCGCCTGGGTCACATGTGTGCAGAGTTTGCATGTTCTCCCCATGTCGTCGTGGGGTTTCCTCCGGGTACTCCGGTTTCCTCCCACAGTCCAAAAATATGCTGAGGCTAATTGGACTTGCTAAATTGCCTGTAGGTGTGCATGTGTGAATGCATGGTGTGTGAGTGTGCCCTGCGATGGGCTGGTCCCACATCCCGGGTTGTTCCCTGCCTCGTGCCCATTGCTTCCGGGATAGGCTCCGGACCCCCCACGACCCAGTAGGATAAGCGGTTTGGAAAATGGATGGATAATAATAATAACAAATAATGATGATAATAATAATTGCACTATGTCCAATGACTGCCAGTTACTGTAAACAGTAAAGTACACGTAACTGGACATGTCTGTATTATTTTGGTTTATACTTATTAATCCATTTATTCTAACTTTTGTACTTTAAATGGACAGAGTACAGTTATTATTATTAGGAAAAGTATTGTGAGGGAACGCAAAACTATTGAGAGGAAACACAAAACAATTAAAAATATATTTTCTCACCCTGACATCTAAGGGACTCCATATACTGCAGATGATCTATAGAAAACAAATCACAAATACATCACTATCAACAAATATGTGGTTTTATTTATGATGTATGAAATCAAAATTATTGGGATGCAAAAGAAAATGGCTCTTCGCAATTTTCTTTTAAACCGTAATCATAGGATAATTGATTAAACATAAGTATTGATTTTATTTTGAAAGACCACTTTGTTATGGAAGGCCATTTGGGACTTAACGTCTACTTTGACGCCCATGTCAACACGTCAAACAAATTACGTCTTAACACGTATATTATTTACGTGTTAAGCCATTCGGACATCTTAACACGTCTTAAAACTGCATGTTAATGTGGCCAATTTGAACCTCTAAAGACGTTTGTACCTTTAATGCATCTATGCTATTGGTTGGCATAAACGTACACACCCCTTTTGACGTAAGGGCTATACGTATGCAGTACGTGCCCTGTACGTTGTAGTCACGTGGTCTCTACGTTCAGCCATGTGAGTCCTACGTTGTTAATACTTATAGGCAACATATGTATTACGTGTCAAATGTGACTGTGATGTTGTTTTCAGCACAGTCCATTTGTTGGAGGGGTGAATCACGGGTTTATTTAAACTGGCAGAACAGTTATCTTTAAATCTTTACAAAGTATAACTGGCAGTTTTAACATTTAATGAAACTGGAGCAAAAATGGTAATTCTGGCTAATACTGATTTAATTGCATTTCCACAGAATGCAGGACATAATTTAGGGTGCCAAACAAAACAGCGGAACTGCAGTATAGCCAATTATTTGTTTCAGTAGTTTTATAACAACTCGAACATAAAATGTTTGTTTTTCTTAGATAAAAGTCCAGTTGAAACAGACTTTATTTTTAAAAGTTAGATTGGATTTAAGAGATGGAACATGTTGCTTGTGTTAATACTGCTTTGATTTTGAGGATGAAGTCTGAAGTGTAGGTGACGTGTAACAGGTTGTTATTTTACTTTTAATTTATAATTATACAAGATTCTGTTTTCCTTCTTCTGTCTAACCTGATGGTTACAATATCCTTTAAACTTTCCCATGATGCTTTTGTCCTGCATCGCCCCTCCCTCTGTCTTTTCCCCTTTATAAGGGTCCCGACCTCATTTCCTCTTCCCTTTGGTGTATTGCACACGTGGGAAGAGGTGAGGATCTAGTGGCAGGGTCCCCCGAGTTAGTAAATCAATTGTATAATTATGACCCATATATTTGTGATGCCCGGCTCGTCCGCTCCTCGTGTGTGCCACGCCCCCTGATTACCCATGTGTGATTCCCTAATTGTCTCCTGCTGTGTCCGATTATTTTGAGTTAGTCATGTCCTATTTATATCCTGGTCTTGCCTGTTACCCTCGTTCGTCATTGCTTGACTCTTGTACGTTCGTTGGTCTCCCGTAGTTTCCATGTTCCCAGTGTTCCTTTCCCCTAATAAACCCCCGATCTCCCCGATCCTGCCGCGTCTGCCTGATTTTTGGCCAACCGCCCGCACGATCGCCTGTTCGTCCGAACCGGAGCGTGACAGAATGACGAACCGAAAAAAGAAGAGGAAGCAGGGGAGAAAGAGGACCCCTGAGGAGTTCATCAGTCTGGGTTCCTGCTCGCTCTCCCACCCGTGGACCCCTTTCGAGAGCGAGAAGGAGGAGCTACTCCAGAGCCCCGAGGACGAACCGCTCCGTTTCGGAGCTTGTTCTCTGGCCAGGTCCTGTCTGCCTGCAGTTCCCGCGCCCACGTCTGGGGCGTTCCCGTCACCTGCAGCTTCTGTGCCCTCGCCTGAGTCTTCCTGTCTGCCTGCAGTTCCCGCGCACACGTCTGGGGTGTTCCTGCCATCTGCGCTGCCATCTGCGCTGCCGCCTGCGCAGCCGCCTGCGCAGCCAGCGCAGCCGCCACTGCAGCCACCTGCAGCTCCAGGGCAGGCGCCCCCACTGCAGCCACCTGCAGCTCCAGGGCAGGCGCCCCCACTGCAGCCGGCTCCTGTTCCTGACCGCGCTCCTGTTCCTGACCGCGCTCCTGTTCCTGACCGCGCTCCTGTTCCTGACCGCGCTCCTGTTCCTGACTGCGCTCCTGTTCCTGCAGAGGCGTCCCCTCTGCAGCCGCCTGCTGCAGCTCCCGGGCAGGCGCCCCCACTGCAGCCACCTGCTGCAGCTCCCGGGCAGGCGCCCCCACTGCAGCCAGCTCCGGTTCCTGACCGCGCTCCTGTTCCTGACCGCGCTCCTGTTCCTGACCGCGCTCCTGTTCCTGACCGCGCTCCTGTTCCTGCAGAGGCGCCCCCTCTGCAGCCGCCTGCTGCAGCTCCCGGGCAGGCGCCCCCACTGCAGCCAGCTCCTGTCCCTGACTGCGTTCCAGTTCCTGTCCCTGACTGCGTTCCAGTTCCTGTCCCTGACTGCGCTCCAGTTCCTGCAGAGGCGCCCCCTCTGCAGCCGCCTGCTGCAGCTCCCGGGCAGGCGCCCCCTCTGCAGCCGCCTGCTGCAGCTCCCGGGCAGGCGCCCCCTCTGCAGCCGCCTGCTGCAGCTCCCGGGCAGGCGCCCCCTCTGCAGCCGCCTGCTGCAGCTCCCGGGCAGGCACCCCCACTGCAGCAACCTGCAGCTCCCGGGCAGGCGCCCCCACTGCAGCCAGCTCCAGTTCCTGACCGCGCTCCAGTTCCTGACCGCGCTCCAGTTCCTGACCGCGCTCCAGTTCCTGTCCCGGCGCCCCCGCAGCCTGACCGCGTTCCTGTCCCGGCGCCCCCGCAGCCTGACCGCGTTCCTGTCCCGGCGCCCCCGCAGCCTGACCGCGTTCCTGTCCCGGCATCCCCGCAGCCTGACCGCGTTCCTGTCCCGGCGCCCGCTCTCCCTGCTGCAGCTCCAGAGGCGCCCGCTCTCCCTGCTGCAGCTCCAGAGGCGCCCGCTCTCCCTGCTGCAGCTCCAGAGGCGCCCGCTCTCCCTGCAGCAGCTCCAGTCCCTGTCCTAGTCCCCGAGGTGGTCCCGGACAACTCCATCTTGGCTCCTCCCTCTTCGGAGGTGGAGGAGCTGGAATGGGACCCCTCGGGGACAGAACTTGTAACCCCTTGTCCCTCGCCCCGGCGACATCAACCCCGACCTAGGGTCGGCTTGTCTGTGTCCCGCAGGGGAGGGGGACACAGACGCAGGGCTGGGGTCCCGCCCGCCCTGCCCCCTGGCTCGCCCTCCCTCGCCTGCGCTGGGGCTCGGTTGGTGCCCGTGGGTCCTGGCCGTCCGGGTCGGCTGTCGCCTGCGGGTCCCCCTCCGAGGCCTCGTCGCCCTGCCTCGCTCCCCTCTCCGGAGCCTGGTCGGTCACCAGCGGGCTCCCCGACGGCGGCTCCTCGGTTGCCTGCGGGGCCCCTACCTCCGGCCCTCCACCGGACGTCGCCGCCTGCTGCGGCTCCCCCCTCCTCCGGGCCTTCGCCGTGGGCCCCTCCTGCTCCCTCGTCCCCTTCCCCGGTGCTCCCTCCTGCTCCCTCCCTGGCCCCTCCGCGGGTCCCTCGCCCTGCCTCCTCGGCCCCTCCGAAGTCCCCTCCGGCTGCCTCCCGTCGCCCGCTTAGGCTCCCTCGGGCTCCCCTTGGTACCCCCTCCTTCTCACCCTGTGCCCCTGCCTTTGTCCCTCCTGTCTTTGTCCCGCCGTCCTCTGTTCCTGGTCCCTTTGTTCTGCCCCTCTCCGTTCCTCGTTTCCCAACGTTCCCTTCCGTCACTCCCACTCCTTTTGTTCCGCCTGTTCCCTCTGTTCCGCCCTTTCTGGTCTGTCTCTCTGCGTTCCCTGCCCTTTGTCACGTCCTGTCGTACGTCCTGTCCCTCGCCGTGTTTTGTTCTTCGGTCCTGTTTCCCGTCCTTCGTTGATTTTGTTCTTCAGTTCCTGGTCCCGTTTCCCTCGTCCCGTTCGTCGCCTTCTCCGGGGCGCGCCCGGTGCAGCGCGCCTTTGGGGGGGGGCTCTGTGATGCCCGGCTCGTCCGCTCCTCGTGTGTGCCATGCCCCCTGATTACCCATGTGTGATTCCCTAATTGTCTCCTGCTGTGTCCGATTATTTTGAGTTAGTCATGTCCTATTTATATCCTGGTCTTGCCTGTTACCCTCGTTCGTCATTGCTTGACTCTTGTACGTTCGTTGGTCTCCCGTAGTTTCCATGTTCCCAGTGTTCCTTTCCCCTAATAAACCCCCGATCTCCCCGATCCTGCCGCGTCTGCCTGATTTTTGGCCAACCGCCCGCACGATCGCCTGTTCGTCCGAACCGGAGCGTGACAATATTATATATTATATTTGATTTATTATTCATCATAAGCAGGGGATAGAAAACACGTCTATACATAAGTATATACATTGTTTTACTTTGTGCAGAGAGAGCGAGAGGGCCAGAGCATATGAAGTTTACCCCTTTCCTTATTGTTCCCAACAGTTTCAATAAAATCCAGGAACGACAACGGCGTCTGTAATATCCCTTCCTCCTGCACCCGACACACACCTGATAACACCCCAAAACACAATGCAGAGTATAGGCAGGGAATGACCGGTTACATAGGTACACTAGTGCGGCTTGTAAATATGCCCTTAATTTATGCCTGAATATCCCTCCCATATAGTGGCTGACCACATATCATGTGAAAGACCCGGAGAGAGTGAGTGTATATATATATATGTATGATGTGCATGTGAGAGACACCATCGGAAGTCCGGTTCAGTTCCTCAGAGGCACTACTATGGAGGCGCTTACAGTAATAAACTAGCTGACCGCAAAAACTGGCACTATGATGGAAGTTATGCAGATGTGCAGAGTAGATGGAATAATTTTTGTACCTCCATAAGATTGTATGCCTTTTGCCTGTGTCTCCAGCCAGTGCCGGGGGTGAAACGCGCCTGCAATTATCAGCGGGATAACATTATCGTTCTTTTTATTCTGTGGAAAATGAAAGACCGATTTGCTGGCCAGATTTATTTATGAATCATAAACATGTTGTGGGCTATATAAGTAAAGTCAGGGCTCTCAAGTCTTATGCATTGACTGTGAGACACTTGCATTTCAACCAGTTCACATGTTCACGCGCCGCACCTTATGTTTGTCAAGCTGAGAAGTAAGGGTTAGGGTTATAATTATCAATAAATAATGTACTTCCCTGTGAAACAATGATGCTGGATGTTTATTTGCATATCATGATATGGTGCAGCCTTTTAATAGGTTTCTGTTTTTCTGTTAATCCATTCATGGTGTTGAATAAGTCAGCAAGCATAAGTGTAAGGCTAGTGAGTGACTGGTGTTTTCGGGGGAGACTCCCTAGAGCTGGAGAGAAATACCTTAAGGCACGGGATGAAAAATCCCAAATCTTCCAGGAAAAATGTCAGCATTATATGTATTTGCCACACAGAACAGAACAAAAAATTCCTTAGGGAATCACACACCTACCATAGTCACTATACTACTCAGAACGCCTGGCAGCCACCAAATCAAACATAGGAAAAGGTCCGGATTTATAGCTTTAGAATGTGGTAGAGACTAATATCCATAACGTACCATCCTAGAACACACTGTGTTCTAAAATTTAAGCCTAATTAAAATCTGAATATTAAATGAGGAAAATAATTTGATTTGTTCTTCTATCCCAAGTTGTGGTCTAAAAGCAATAAGACCACCATCCATTATACCTGCTTTGGGGAAAATGCACTCCTGTAGCCACTAGGGGAGCTCTCACCTCTTCTGGGCCCAGCTAAATAATTATGTTACGCATTCTAACAAGCTTTATTATCTGTGTCAATAAGCCCTGCTTTCACACTAACACTCCTGCTGAGAGGCTAGTTTGATTACCAGTCTTGCCCTTGTCATTAGGAACACATGAGAATTTGCGCAGTGCTGTTTCACAGTGGATTCTCACTGGTTTTCCCCAAGACTGGTACGATACATTTTATTTAGTTTCATACCACAGGTTATTGCAAGAGGGATCAATTGGTTTACTTTTATACTGGTGCAAGGAAACTATTATTATGATGGTTGGTTATCAAACACAGTAGCTGGCTACCTCAGACATAAGACGCCCATTACGTACCTGTGTATCACCTATATGGGCTTGGAATCTGTATATCAATTGAAATAATTATTCATAGCCCAGATAGCATCATGTTATTGTTTCAGCGTTGAAGTATAGTTAAATGCATTGAATTATGCTCAGTGATAAATTATCAGCATTGAAACTGAATAGATTTTTGGTCAGATGTTCAATATTGAAAAATTAATGGTGGCGAAACCTTGATATAAAGTGACTTTTTCAACATTGAAAATAAGATGCTGAGTTAACATCAATATTATTGAAAATAAAAATGGAAAAATGAATTTATGGGGGGCGGCATGATGGTGCAGTGGTCAGCACTGTTGCCTCACACCTCTGGGACCCGGGTTTGAGTCTCTGCCTGGGTAGCATGTGTGGAGTTTGCATGTTCTCCCCATGTCGTCGTGAGGTTTCCTCCGGGTACTCTGGTTTCCCCCCACAGTCAAAAAACATGCTGAGGCTAATTGCAGTTGCTAAATTGCCCGTAGGTGTGTGTGTGAGAGTCACTGGTGTGTGAGTGTGCCCTGCAATGGGCTGGCCCCCCATCCTGGGTTGTTCCCTGCCTCGTGCCCATTGCTTCCAGGATAGGCTCCGGACCCCCCGCGACCCAGTAGGATAAGCGGTTTGGAAAATGGATGGATGTGCACCAAAGCACACACGTTTTTTTTCTGGTGGCTTAAACACATTTTTGTAACTACTGGCTATTTTGCAAAAACTCTGCACACAAATAAAAAAACCACCAAATCAGCAAAATGTTGTAGGTCTCTTGCAAAAGCTAATAAATCTTGCTTAACTCTTCAAACCTTTGGAAAAATTGTATTTTTGTACCAATCAGTTAACACAAACCATCATCTTAATAAGCACACAATGCACCAACTACACACTGATGGTAGGAATGGAAAACACATCTGGCTTTTGCTTTCTCTGTGCACGAGGTATGTCAATTTGAGGTCATACTTACAATTCAAGATTCAAATTTCAAGTATGAATGTTTATTCACATGCATCAAAACAAACACAAGACAACATACAATTTCACTGAGAGAGAGAAAAAAAATCATTCTTGTCGTCTCTTTGGGTCCGGCCACAGAATTTCATCAACATCACATGCAATGCTTTCTAGTCCAAGGCACCGGGGAAACTCTCCTGGAGTGCCTTATCCTGGCCTGACATGATGCCTGGTCAATATCCTCGCATGCCTCCTCCATTGCCTGTAAAAGAGCCATGCGTTGATGGGGATGACGATCATAGACCTTCCAGCACCAGGCAGAGAAGAATTCTTCAATCGGATTCAAGAATGGAGAGTAAGGCGGGAGGTTGAGTACAGTGAAGAGTGGGCGACTGTAAACCAGTTGCGAACTAAAGCAGTCCTATGGAAACTAATATTGTCCCATATGATGACATAACTGGTCTGTGAACATTAGTGAGCATATGATGTAGGCTGTCCAGGAATGTAATAATGTGTGCAGTGTTACATGGGCCCAGGGTTGCATGATGGTGAACAGCACCGTTCTGACTTATAGCTGCACACATAGTTATGTTACCACCACGCTGTCCTGGGACATTGGTTATGGCACTGTGTCCAATAATGTTCCTGCCATGCCAACGCGTTCACTGTTTCTTTCAAAAGGGACTCTGTAAATGTGCTTCATCCTGATTCTGTTGCATGGCAGTACACGAGATAATGCAGAGATGCTCACATTGTTCATGTTTTGGGAGATGGTGTCATCCTCTATTATACGCTGCTGTATTTCTCGTAGCCTAATGGATTTATTTGTGATCACCATATTAACTATATGGGTCTCTCGTTCTTCAGTGAACATTCTTCCTCTGCCCCCAGATTCTGGATGTCTAGCAGGTCTGTAGAGTAACCTTTTCAGTTTTTACCTGTACAGCATTGTTGTGTTTCTCATTAGAGTATAGTACTATTACAAAACGTACTGTGAAGTAACTGTACTAACCGATTCTCATTTGGAACCGTCCTTATGATGCCTGCTACAGCGTAGCGGCTCAGGTCAGGCTGAACCCGTTGGCCAGCTTCCCTCAGGGTCATTCCATGGTTGATCACATGATCCACTGTTGTAGCTCTGATGACATCAGTTATTATATTTCTTCTTACCCTTCCTCCTTCCTCTTCACCTCCTCATCCTCTAAATTCACCTCCTAGTCTTCATCCTCTTCCGCGCCCTTCTCTAATTCTCACTCTTCTCAGTCTTCCTTCTCCCTCCATTGTTCTCCACACTGAAAGCTTACTGTACCTGTGGCTTATTTATAGCGCTCATGCTGATTGCTAATTATCTAAAACCGTTTTCACATGTGACAGTGTGGCCAGACAGTTGGCAAAATAGTGTAAACAATAGTCGTCAAATGTGTATAGTTTTACTAGGAGTGTGTTGGTCATTTGGAAATTGTGTAAAAAAGTGAGTTGTGTTTACAGTTCTGCAAAAAGAGTGCTGTGCAGTGGATTGTATTTACACATTTGCAAATTGTGTGTTACAAAAGTGCCAACTGAGTGCAAAACAGTGAGTAATTTTGCTATAACTATTAATAGTTTTATAAGAATCATTTTTAGTGTTTAAACATTCAGAAAAACTGTAAAAAAATTAAACGGGGGTGACTGTCCATTAAGCAAATCTGCAATCCTATTACACGTAGCATGACACAGTACTGTTTTTGACTTTTTCTTTTAATTCACCGCGATTGTGATGAATGGGGCAAGAGAACAAAAACCACAGAAATGGCTCTTTGCATGCTAGCCAATGACTACGCGAGATGGTATAGTCGCTATGGTTTAACTAGAGAAGGCTTGGAGGAAAATGCTGTGATAAAACTGATTATTTTGTGTCTTCTCTATGCCTGGGCTCTCTAGGAAAAGCATAGAGACCATATGTATCTTTACAATTGTGGAGATTTCTGTGGGGTGCACATATATAATATATATCAAATTTATATTATATAGATTATATCTAAGCATCATTCATACTCGAGTGAGAAGACAATTATAAATCCATGTTATGAAAAGGTTTCTGTGTCGGAAAGGTACAGAAAGAGCCTAACGCAGGTTTACAGGAAACAAAGGTGTGGTGTAGAACACAAGGACATGGACAGAGAAAGGCAATGGCACAACCCCTCAATATGACCAATTCATCTACTCTGTGTCGTACTCCCAGCTGTCAAAGTAATTGTCAGCAAATGATGTACTTGACACGTGCATTATTTACGTGTGAAGCCGTTCGGACGTTTTAACATGTCTTAAAACTACGTGTTAACGCAGCCAATCTGAACGTCTTAACACGTTTAAAATTGGGTGCTACCACTTTATCGGTTTTGAGGGGAAGCCCTGCAGACAGTCATTGCAAGAAGAGAAAAATGTTCCTCGGTCACTAGATAATGACCTCAGGTGGCTGATTGACTGTCAGTGCCTGATCTGTTCCACGTTTTTACAGTTTTTTATTAGATTTGTTTAAAATACGTGGGAAAAAAATTAACAATGCAGTCACAGAATAATCATTTTGCATTTTAAAATAGTTTAATACTGTAGCACAGGAACAATACATGCAAAAGTATGGCAAGGCGTTTTAACATTTAATCGCTAGACTGGATATGTATTGCAGATATCTATCTTCCTAGTCAAAGAGAGCATTTCAGATATCCACAATGACATTCTTCCAATCCACAATTGTCATTTCAGATATCTAGAATGGCTATGCGACGTACATCCGGTAAAATATAAGGCAGCTAAATTATTGATGCCATTCATACTGTTGCTATGACCGTTCACTATAAACTCCTTATTACAAATAAATGAATAACTACATACGTTTCTTTGCTGAATATATAGTTTTTGCTGTTAATGCAGAACAGAAAGTGATCAAAATGATAAGTTTAGCTCATCTGCACTGTTCACCACAAAGACACCAGTGCAATTAAATCAGTTTTAGCCAGATTTACCATTTTTGCTCCAGTTTCATTAAATGTTAAAACTGCCAGTTATACTTTGTAAAGATTTAAAGATAACTGTTCTGCCAGTTTAAATAAACCCGTGATTCACCCCTCCAACAAATGGACTATGCTGAAAACAACATCACAGTCACGTTTGACACGTAATACATATGTTGCCTATACGTATTAACAACGTAGGACTCACATGGCTGAACGTAGAGACCACGTGACTACAACGTACAGGGCACGTACTGCATACGTATAGCCCTTACGTCAAAAGGGGTGTGTACGTTTATGCCAACCAATAGCATAGATGCATTAAAGGTACAAACGTCTTTAGAGGTTCAAATTGGCCACATTAACATGCAGTTTTAAGACGTGTTAAGATGTCCGAATGCCTTAACACGTAAATAATATACGTGTTAAGACGTAATTTGTTTGACGTGTTGACATGGGCGTCAAAGTAGACGTTAAGTCCCAAATGGCCTTCCATAACAAAGTGGTCTTTCAAAATAAAATCAATACTTATGTTTAATCAATTAGCCTATGATTACGGTTTAAAAGAAAATTGCGAAGAGCCATTTTCTTTTGCATCCCAATAATTTTGATTTCATACATCATAAATAAAACCACATATTTGTTGATAGTGATGTATTTGTGATTTTTTTTCTATAGATCATATGCAGTATAAGGAGTCCCTTAGATGTCAGGGTGAGAAAATATATTTTTAATTGTTTTGTTTTTCCTCTCAATACTTTTCCTAATAATAATAACTGTACTCTGTCCATTTAAAGTACAAAAGTTAGAATTAATGGATTAATAAGTATAAACCAAAATAATACAGACATGTCCAGTTACGTGTAGTTTACTGTTTACAGTAACTGGCAGTCATTGGACATAGTGCAATTATTATTATCATCATTATTTGTTATTATTATTATCCATCCATTTTCCAAACCGCTTATCCTACTGGGTCGTGGGGGGTCCGGAGCCTATCCCGGAAGCAATGGGCACGAGGCAGGGAACAACCCGGGATGTGGGACCAGCCCATCGCAGGGCACACTCACACACCATGCATTCACACATGCACACCTACAGGCAATTTAGCAAGTCCAATTAGCCTCAGCATATTTTTGGACTGTGGGAGGAAACCGGAGTACCCGGAGGAAACCCCACGACGACATGGGGAGAACATGCAGTAATGGGGGTATAAATCCCCAGACAGCGCCACCCACTGGGCCACATAGCATTTCATTTATCTGCAAATGTATATTTAAACCTTTAAGGTCCATCTCAGGCTCTTTGCAAGCAGAGATCAGGTCACTGAAATCTGAAGCAGTGTGTTACTAATCTTACTAAAGCATGACAGAAGTGCTCACTTCTTTAATATTTATTCTGTGATCAAAGCATTGACTGCAAAAAACAAGGAGACCATAACATCTCTAATAGGTGAAAACCCTAAATGTCAAGCGCCCCCTACTGGCTGGCTGCAGTACCATTATTAGCACCACCCATCCCCATGTCTTTCAGTGGTAAGAGGCGATTTTCCACATCACTTTCACTTTGCCCCCCCCCTCCCCCCCCAAAGGGGGTTCTTTGTTTCTACTGTGCAAAATAAGTAAGTAAGTAATACTTTAAGGTATTTTGTGTCATTAATGTATGATTTAAATGCAGGTAGTTTTATTACAGTCAGCTTTTATTCACAGTGAGTAGCTTGTCATCATGAAGAGGAAATGTGACAATCGTGAGTTTTTGGGCAACCACAGAAAAGCAGGAAAGTAGAGACAGTGAGATAATTAGTGCCAGTCAGATGATAGACGTATACAGTATGTGAGTCAAGGGTTCTTCATATATTAATCATCCCATTCAGATAACAAATCCTGAGAGATCCATTCCTGAGCATCATGGCAAGAAACACCACTTGTTTACTGATAACTGCTTTCATGCAAATTCTGCTGTGCTGAGAGCAAAGATGAAGAGGGAGAGACAGCAAGAGGCTGCTGACGGCAGAAAATGCAGGTGACATGGAGGGGAGTGGGGCGGCATGGTGGTGCAGTGGTTAGCACTGTCGCCTCACACCTCTGGGACCTGGGTTCGAGTCTCCGCCTGGGTCACATGTGTGTGGAGTTTGCATGTTCTCCCCATGTCGTCGTGGGGTTTCCTCCAGGTACTCCGGTTTCCCCCCACAGTCCAAAAACATGCTGAGGCTAATTGGAGTTGCTGGATTGCCCATAGGTGTGCATGTGTGAGTGAATGGTGTGTGAGTGTGCCCTGCGATGGGCTGGCCCCTCATCCTGGGTTGTTCCCTGCCTCGTGCCCATTGATTCCGGGATAGGCTCCGGACCCCCCGCGACCCAATAGGATAAGCGGTTTGGAAAATGGATGGATGGATGGATGGAGGGGAGTGAGAAAAGGAGCAAATATTGATGGTTAAGAGTGAATAATGACGTCACAGCAGCCTGATCCTGATGTTAGTTTAATATGCTTCTTAGTTTGGCCTGTGGTGTGTATTTCAGATACAGCATTTAAGCAGGGAGACTGAGTGTGAGACAGAGACAGTGACAGAGAGAGAGAGAGAGAGCAGACAGGCAGATGAAGATGAAGGTGTATTAGGGAGGAGGGGGGAGGAGCTTGGACCTTCACCAAATCAGCCAAATGTAAATGTCACGTCTATCAAACAGGAGACCATGCTTTCAGGAGAAATGGTTTAAAGATCACACTGGGCTCCATTACAGCCCCCCCTCGTCTTAAGGGGGGTTCTTTGTTTCTACTGTGCAAAATAATTTGTAACACAAATGTCTAAACTGGCATGAAAGACACATTCAGCTCTTGTGAAGACTGGCATGTGAAACTGGAAAAGGCACTGGGGAAATTCAGTGCACATAAAGACAGGCAGTGCCACAGATTAGCACTGATGACATGGATTCAGAAGATCAATCCTGTTAATATTCAACCTTCAGATGAGCTGGAAAGAGCAGCAGCAAGTGAGGAAAAATCTTCTGAAGTTAAGTACTTGGCACGGCAAGGCCTGGCTTTTCGAGGTGTTGGTAAGCAGAGTGGGAATTTCAAGCAGCTTCTAATGCAAATAGCAGAGGGCGATGCAGAGCTGACCATGTGGCTGAAAGGTCACCAGTGCTGTTTAACTGTAACACCTGTTCCTGGGTTGCCCTCAGTCCTTGTTATTGGTTATGATTCTCACTGTCCTGCATTGTGTCTTGTTAGCTGCGTATTTAAGTGCCTGTTCTGCTTCTGTTGTTTCATGGTTCATTATAGCTGTATGTATGTATATAGTTCTCCAGTTGTGTTTATTCCATCATTTAGTTCATTCCTGGTCATTTGCTGTTTATTTTGGATCCATCCTGATCCTTTTGGTTTTGATGTGTGTGTTGTAATAAACCCTATTTTTCCACCCGTGTCATGTACTGCCGCAACCAGAAGAGGGCAGAAGATATGGCACAAAAACAAAGGAAGAAGCCTAACTTTAAAAAAACTTCAAAAAACATCAAGACTCATCCAGCATGGGGTGGTGGGTTAACGAATAACACAAACAATCAAAGAATAAGCAAACAAATGAGAGAAAAGATGCAGAGATGACTGAGAAGCAGGGGATGACTGGAGAAAAGACGACAGGACCAGAAGACAGGAGGGATACAGGGAGAGCGGAGAAGACAGTATAACTGAAGAATGGGAGAAGAGGAGAGACCGCAGAGGAAGGAGAACATAGATGACTGGAGGGGAGGGAATATAGGAGCAACAGAGAGAAGGAGGAAGGGCTGCGGAGGAGAAGACAGGATAAGAGGGGAAAATGTGAGCAGAGAAGGACAAACACCCCCACTGCCCAGCAAAGTGCACTTGTAAGTAAACCACAATTTTAGCCTTGGGCTCAATATCTGGACTTGTCTCTGTGTAGCAATGCATAGAATCCCTGACACTGGTTATGACTGTACTGTATTAGTCCTAAACCTGCCATTATAGTGTAAGAAGAAAAGATTTATTTTTTTAAATAGATAATTTCAAAAAAAGGTAGAGCGATGTAGCCCCCGGAGAAGTCCCCCCCCCCCCCCCCCCAAAAGCCCTGTTTGTTCCCTTCTAGCTTCCAGATGAAACTCACAATGCACCCCAACGCCACCTAACTTCTCTTCCACATGATGCACCTTATTTACCCTTTGAATCCTGTCTATTATTGAGCGTTTTTCTATCCATTTGATTATCAGCTTATTACACTGTATGTACATTAGTCAGCCATTTTCCGGACAGTCTGGGCTACTCAGATATGTCATAATTCGATTTGTAAATGCTGACAGTCTTGATATTATCCTTCTTATTAGGAAAAACTACTTCTGCATATAGATATTTCTCAATTTTTAGTCTCATCTAATATAAAAATTGGCAGATAGTACAAATATAATCTTATAAATGCTGAGATTAGAGTATCTGCGATGCAGGAATGCAGGGGTTTCATTGGGGACCTTTCTATGGCTTAGTATTGTGAAGGAATACATGGTTAGTGCCAGGCGCAAATGAATATCTTTGATTTTGCATCCATTTGGTAACTTGTTGAAGTTGTCTGATAGTCAGTAATACATGGTTTAATTATTATGATTGTTTATTTATTACTTTATAACATCTGAAAGAAACTGAAATAGGAAAGCTTATTTTAATTTATGGTCCATTGGATAAACACAGACATTACAGACGGTTTTAGAGTCTAATGCTGAATGTTTTTTGCGATCATTTTTCTGCCTGCATATGCTGTGATTGGTGCAGTGAAATTTGTGAATGTGTTTGTGGCCAGTATCATAGCCTCAGACAACAAACCAACGCTGTAGCGTGTCACTGTGTTTACATTTGAGAGGGGTTCCAGATACATAATGGACTCATTCTAATTGTTTTGACGGAGCTCGACAAACCTAAAAAATAAATGCTGGTGTTATCAAAAACTATGTCATATAGCTATATTCCAGATTTATTACAGCCAAACACATCTTGGAGCTCCGAGGAACATCCTTCTCCTTACATTTCCCTCCTTCAAACTCTTCCCTCAAATACTGTTACATTTGTCTTTTTTCCACACTCACACCCTATCTTGATCATACTCTGACTGCATGGCATCCATATGCAGGGCAAACTATTTTACAGTCTTATCTAGTATAATAGGACATAAACATTGAATTTGATAGTTATCTTTTATTTACACATTAGAACACAACGCATGAACATGAAGGGATCGTTTGCATTTGCAACCAACACCTCCGCAAACCCCCCTACGGAATACTGGCTGCGGACAGGGGTGGGAATCCCAAAGCTGGAAGACTGTACTGCGTCACGTTAACATTAGCTAGTTAGTTAGCATGGATACAGAGTGCACCGGACTACAACTATAAAGGACGTAAGGTGCGTGATATAGTAAAACACTTACTAACTGGTAATGCACGTTAGCATTACGTTAAATGACAACTTTACCTATTACTTACCAGAATAGCCTCCTACACGTTCGCCGAATGACAGCAGGCAGAAGGCTGCGCTTTTTTCAGAAACACACCGGAGTTAAACTTACGCCGCGTTATTTACCAGCACTTGTAACACCAACATTTGCAGCCATTAACTCATATGTGGTAGTAACACTGAAATTACTTTCTCTGCGTCAAAATAAGGCAACACTGTGATTTTGATACTTTATCATTTATACTTAACCGTACCTTCCTCCCATTCCTCCGTCTCTGCTTATTGACATTTAGGAGAGTCTCAGATATAAATTAACGATTCAAAATTATCAAAGAAAGACACAACACTGAAAAGATGACAAAGACACAGTTTGAAAAGTAAATATGTTTTATTGCAAATCTCTTATCTTAACATAGCCTACCTTATCATATGTTAACTTAACCCATCTTATATTTTAACTTAGCCTATCATCATATTTTAACTTAGCCCATCTTATGATATTTTAACTTAGCCTATCTTATCATATGTTAACTTAGCCTATCATATTTTATCTTAGCCTATCTTGTCATATCTTAACTTAACCTATCTTATGATATTTTAACTTAGTCTATCTTATCATATGTTAACTTAGGCTAAGATAAAATATGATAGGCTATCTTATTATATTTTTACTTAGCTTATATTAATATATTTCGTCTTAGCCTATCTTATATTTTAACTTAGCATATCTTATCCTATCGTATCTTATAGCTACATTAACACTTAAACAGTATCTCTTTCCGTTGGGTCCCGCGGGATCCCAGTCCCAATGCAGGGCTTTAACACAGGTATTCTAAAAAAAAGAAAAGAAACATTTTACTTAACTTTACTTAAAGCAGTCATATAACTGCATTATAAATACCCAATTAATGTCTTATAAATCATTTATAAAAGTATTAAAAACACGGCTGTAAATATTTATACAAAGGCATAACACATTATAGCTATGTTGATAATGCATTATGAATGCTCTGATCTATATATACACAATAAATATCTTCATAATACATTACATCGGCCATTAATCCATAATAAACATGGCTATAATGTGTTATGCTTTTTTTTCGTCAATATTTATACCCATGTCTATAATATATTTATGGATGCATTACAGTGCATTGTGAAGGTGTCAATAATGTAGTTATATTACTGCTTTAAGTCATTTGTAAACCTGAATTCACAGCCTTATAATTACTGCCTCTTGCTAATTCTTCTGAAAGGCAGGTGACAGCAGAAGAAGCACCACTTCATCTTCTTCTTCTTCTTCTTGTGGCTCTTCTCAGTATCATCTTCAGAAAGATCTTCGGCATTCACATGGAATGATACTTCTTCTTCACTGTAGAGCTTCTCGGCAGCATCAGCATCTTTTTTTGTTTTATCTGTCTTCATCACTTCAGTCTCGTCCTCTTCCTCAGGTCCTTCTTCTGGTATAGTTAGTAGCTGTGATCTGTCTTCAGATGCCACCATACACTGAAACCTGACCAGTGTGGTAGCATCAGCATCTTCTGCCTGCTGGAATACCACATCAGCTTCTTCATTTTCCTCAGGTCCATCTTCCTGTAAATTCTGCAGCCATATTCTGGCTACATATGGCGCCATGCACTGCCAACTGTCCACTGTGGCAGCATCAGTGTCTTCTGCTTCCTGAAGCTCCTCATCTGTTTCTTCATCTTCCTCAAGTTCTTCCTCCTGGATGGGTTCTAGCCAAGTTCTGCCTCTTTGTGACACTACATACCCCACAGCATTCCCTGTACTTTTCCCTTCTCCTCCCTTAACCTCCTCCACATTCACTCCCACCTCACATACATTCTCCTCACCTCCATTTAGCATATCCATCATACTAATACCAGCCTCTGTCCCCTCCATCACAACCCTGGAGGCCTTCCCCTCAAATGTTCCCCACTCTGGTACCTCCACATATTCCTCACTATGCTGCCCCCTTACCTCACCTTCCCCCCGGCTTGTCCGGTCCTTCCTGACTTTCTTTTTTTTGTTAAGGTAGCAAGTTTTATAAATTTCCCAGTCTTCAGATGAAAGGCCGTAATTACTCTGAAGACTTTGAGATGAAATACTAGTGCTGGCTAGCAGTCCATCGTTTTCCACACTCTCCCCTCCCTTACTAACCCCTCCCTTACCCAAATCAGTAGACCCCCCCAATCCCCCCTTAACCCCCCCAGCCTGGACAGTGGGGAGTGTCACTGGTGAGAACTCCTCCACACCTTCTCCCCAGTTGATCACTTCATCCCACAGGTTCCAGGCTTCCCAGTGTTGGGTGTTGGTCCATCGATCAGCTCTCTCAATTCGCTCTCTGGGGAATAAATGATTAACCAGCACTTTACAGAGATAATAAAATAAATAAAGAGCTGAAAATTCTTCAACCATACAGAAAATACAATTGTTATAATTATTATAATAAATAATTACAGGGTTCACATATGTAAAAAAGAAAGAATAAAAGAAACAGTGAGCAAGATTGCAAAAAAAATCTACTGTAAAATGCACGATACTGTAAGTGCAATATCATATTAAACAGTAATGTTACCAAATTATAACTAGAATCAAATACGAAACAACTGTGCACCACATCAAATGAATACCCAGATGAATACTACCAAGAACTGAGTTAACACTAACCAAGCTAAGAATATTTGAAAGTGTTAATCCTGTGTAACAATGTAAATAGATGTAATGATAAACTTAGAAGCATCTAGCCTACTCCGAAAGTAATGCCCCAAATTTTTTTTAACAATTTACCTACCACCCTGTACAGTAGGGGGTCCCAACTTCCGGTCGGTGTTCCGGTACCGTCCGCGCGGAGTATTGCACCGGGCGGCAGACAACCGGGGGTAGAGGAGCCAGCCGTCCCGTTTATTAGGGGATCGCGCCGTTTTGGAAAGAAAGCTGCCCGTATTGATGTACGGAAATACGCCATTAGCCCCGCATGTCCGTATACACCGTCAATCTCCCGCCGCTCGGCGTGGGAACCCCCAAATTATACCGCTGTCTTACCCATCCGTGACACTTTTCTACGACGGAAACCGATCCGCGGACATCGAAAGGTTGGGAAGCCCTACTAAACTAGCATGTTTGAGATGAATTTACTAACCAAATAGTCTGTCATTATTTAAATATTAGCAACCACAGTAGCAATAAAAACCACTGCACTTTAAATGACGTTAAAAAATATGTAATATTAAAAAAATGTAATGTTTTTTATTGTATTATAGACATTTACTATGTCATTATAGTATAAAAGGCTAAATAATCGAAGTAGCACAACATCAGTTGAAGAATTCAAAGACATTTTGGAGAGCTAACAAGCTACTCACCTCTGCGCCATTTTCACTCAGAGTTTGTTGTGCTTCAAACGGTAAAGTTTGTTTACGTTGTTTCTATGGAAACTGCTCTGACTCTCCGCTTGACCGTAACATAAAGGCATGTATGCAGTAATTTTCTGATTGCAGATTTGATCCCTATGCAGTAATTGACCACTGACCTCTTGGACCCTCTGGGCTGCCTTCACCTGCATTGAGGCAGCTGTTACGTTTGCTGTCATTACATTCAGCCCAAAATATCAAAGTACAGGATTTAAGATTTGAATTAGTAACAGGACCGTGGGAAACAAAACATATATGTTATTGATCCCTCGAAGAAAGTTTTCAATTTTCTCCTTCTTTCAGTTCTTAAATAACGTGTCAGTTTTTGCTCTGTTTGGTTGGGATTTACCATTTTAACATTGTAGCAGTTCCTAGGCAATACACAGACAAATTCTTTTTTTTAGAATGGAATTGTTATGCTGTAAACGATTACCTTCACGTTTCAACAAAGGTACTTGCTTTTTATATATAATTTTTTGTACATGTGTACTCTGGTCATACCCCTTGTACATATGGATGGCATGGAAGGACAGTCACTGCTGTCACCTATACTGTCCCTGTCTGCTTTTCTCATTTAAGTGTTGATACGGCAAAAGAAGATGGACCTTTTGTAGAAATTTCCAGCCAGAGACTTGGTTCCTATATGAAGAGAATATTTAATTTTAATTCAGGCTAAGAAACTACAGAAAACCAGCTCTGCATGTGATCTCCCCTTTACTGCACAAGGAGGGCACACACATCAACAATTAGCAATGCAGCAAAATACAGATGAACAATTTCTCACAGTTTCAGAATAAATCAGATTTCTCTGTAATTCAGAGATTGTATAAGACTTCTGCTAGATCATTTTCTGCACTTGAACCTAATTTCAAGATAAATGACACCTGGGTCTATTAAAAGAAGGTGATGCTGCCTGACCCACCAACCAAGCCTGGGAGGAAAGGGAGGAATACTAGTCAAAGGAAGGAAGAAAAGCAGCCCACCCTATCTCATGGTCATGGATACAAAAGTCAGGGAGTGTTACGAAGAAGACACCACACTTAAGACCATTGGTTTTATGCACTGAATTACACCAGATAGAGTTTTTGCATTCTAGCTGTGTTACGTAACATTCCTCAGCCTTCATTTGTTTCCACAAAATGCAGGACATAATTTAGGGTGCCAAACAAGACAGCGGAACTGCAGTATAGCCAATTATTTGTTTCAGTAGTTTTATAACAACTCGAACATAAAATGTTTGTTTTTCTTAAATAAAAGTCCAGTTGAAACAGACTTTATTTTTAAATGTTAGATTGGATTTAAGAGATGGAACATGTTGCTTGTGTTAATACTGCTTTGATTTTGAGGATGAAGTCTGAAGTGTAGGTGACGTGTAACAGGTTGTTATTTTACTTTTAATTTATAATTATACAAGATTCTGTTTTCCTTCTTCTGTCTAACCTGATGGGTACAATATCCTTTAAACTTTCCCATGATGCTTTTGTCCTGCATCGCCCCTCCCTCTGTCTTTTCCCCTTCATAAGGGTCCCGACCTCATTTCCTCTTCCCTTTGGTGTATTGCACACGTGGGAAGAGGTGAGGATCTAGTGGCAGGGTCCCCCGAGTTAGTAAATCAATTGTATAATTATGACCCGTATATTATATATTATATTTGATTTATTATTCATCATAAGCAGGGGATAGAAAACACGTCTATACATAAGTATATACATTGTTTTACTTTGTGCAGAGAGAGCGAGAGGGCCAGAGCATATGAAGTTTACCCCTTTCCTTATTGTTCCCAACAGTTTCAATAAAATCCAGGAACGACAACGGCGTCTGTAATATCCCTTCCTCCTGCACCCCACACACACCTGATAACACCCCAAAACACAATGCAGAGTATAGGCAGGGAATGACCGGTTACATAGGTACACTAGTGCGGCTTGTAAATATGCCCTTAATTTATGCCTGAATATCCCTCCCATATAGTGGCTGACCACATATCATGTGAAAGACCCGGAGAGAGTGAGTGTATATATATATATATATATGTACGATGTGCATGTGAGAGACACCATCGGAAGTCCGGTTCAGTATCTCAGAGGCACTACTATGGAGGCGCTTACAGTAATAAACTTGCTGACTGCAAAAACTGGCACTATGATTGAAGTTATGCAGAAGTGCAGAGTAGATGGAATAATTTTTGTACCTCAATAAGATTGTATGCCTTTTTCCTGTGTCTCCAGTCAGTGCCGGGGGTGAAACGCGCCTGCAATTATCAGCGGGATAACATTATCGTTTTTTTTATTCTGCAGAAAATGAAAGACCGATTTGCTGGCCAGATTTATTTATGAAACATAAACATGTTGTGGGATATATAAGTAAAGTCAGGGCTCTCAAGTCTTATGCATTGACTGTGAGACACTTGCATTTCAACCAGTTCACATGCTCAAGCACCGCACCTTATGTTTGTCAAGCTGAGAAGTAAGGGTTAGGGTTATAATTATCAATAAATAATGTACTTCCCTGTGAAACAATGATGCTGGATGTTTATTTGCATATCATGATATGGTGCAGCCTTTTAATAGGTTTCTGTTTTTCTGTTAATCCTTCATGGTGTTGAATAAGTCAGCAAGCATAAGTGTAAGGCTAGTGAGTGACTGGTGTTTTCGGGGGAGACTCCCTAGAGCTGGAGAGAAATACCTTAAGGCACGGGATGAAAAATATCAAATCTTCCAGGAAAAATGTCAGCATTATATGTATTTGCCACACAGAACAGAACAAAAAATTCCTTAGGGAATCACGCCTACCATAGTCACTATACTACTCAGAACGCCTGGCAGCCACCAAATCAAACATAGGAAAAGGTCCGGATTTATAGCTTTAGAATGTGGTAGAGACTAATATCCATAACGTACCATCCTAGAACACACTGTGTTCTAAAATTTAAGCCCAATTAAAATCTGAATATTAAATGAGGAAAATAATTTGATTTGTTCTTCTATCCCAAGTTGTGGTCTAAAAGCAATAAGACCACCATCCATTATATCTGCTTTGGGGAAAATGCACTCCTGTAGCCACTAGGTGAGCTCTCACCTCTTCTGGGCCCAGCTAAATAATTATGTTACGCATTCTAACAAGCTTTATTATCTGTGTCAATAAGCCCTGCTTTTACACTAACACCTGCTGAGAGGCTAGTTTGATTACCAGTCTTGCCCTTGTCATTAGGAACACATGAGAATTTGCGCAGTGCTGTTTCACAGTGGATTCTCACTGGTTTTCCCCAAGACTGGTACGATACATATTATTCAGTTTCATACCACAGGTTATTGCAAGAGGGATCAATTGGTTTACTTTTATACTGGTGCAAGGAAACTATTATTATGATGGTGGGTTATCAAACACAGTAGCTGGCTACCTCAGACATAAGACGCCCATTATGTACCTGTCTGTCACCTATATGAGCTTGGAATCTGTATATCAATTAAAATAATTATTCATAGCCCAGATAGCATCATATTATTGTTTCAGCGTTGAAGTATAGTTAAATGCATTGAATTATGGTCAGTGATAAATTATCAGCATTGAAACTGAATTGATTTTTGGTCAGATGTTCAATATTGAAAAATGAATGGTGGCGAAACCTTGATATAAAGTGACTTTTTCAACATTGAAAATAAGATGCTGAGTTAACATCAATTTTATTGAAAATAAAAATGGAAAAATGAATTTATGGGGGGTGGCATGATGGTGCAGTGGTTAGCACTGTTGCCTCACACCTCTGGGACCCGGGTTTGAGTCTCCGCCTGGGTCGCATGTGTGGAGTTTGCATGTTCTCCCCATGTCGTCGTGAGGTTTCCTCCGGGTACTCTGGTTTCCCCCCACAGTCAAAAAATATGCTGAGGCTAATTGCAGTTGCTAAATTGCCCGTAGGTGTGTGTGTGAGAGTCACTGGTGTGTGAGTGTGCCCTGCAATGGGCTGGCCCACCATCCTGGGTTGTTCCCTGCCTCGTGCCCATTGCTTCCAGGATAGGCTCCGGACCCCCCCGCGACCCAGTAGGATAAGCGGTTTGGAAAATGGATGGATAGATGATGACATAACTGGTCTGTGAACATTAGTGAGCATATGATGTAGGCTGTCCAGGAATGTAATAATGTGTGCAGTGTTACATGGGCCCAGGGTTGCATGATGGTGAACAGCACCGTTCTGACTTATAGCTGCACACATAGTTATGTTACCACCACGCTGTCCTGGGACATTGATTATGGCACCATGTACAATAATGTTCCTGCCATGCCAACGCGTTCACTGTTTCTTTCAAAAGGGACTCTGTAAATGTGCTTCATCCTGATTCTGTTGCATGCCAGTACACGAGATAATGCAGAGATGCTCACATTGTTCATGTTTTGGGAGGTGGTGTCATCCTCTGTTATACGCTGCTGTATTTCTCGTAGCCTAATGGAATTATTTGTGATCACCATATTGACTATATGGGTCTCTCGTTCTTCAGTGAACATTCTTCCTCTGCCCCCAGATTCTGGATGTCTAGCAGGTCTGTAGAGTACCCTTTTCAGTTTTTACCTGTACAGCATTGTTGTGTTTCTCATTAGATTATAGTACTATTACAAAACGTACTGTGAAGTAACTGTACTAACCGATTCTCATTTGGAACCGTCCTTATGATGCCTGCTACAGCGTAGCGGCTCAGGTCAGGCTGAACCCATTGGCCAGCTTCCCTCAGGGTCATTGCATGGTTGATCACATGATCCACTGTTGTAGCTCTGATGACATCAGTTATTCTATTTCTTCTTACCCTTCCTCCTTCCTCTTCACCTCCTCATCCTCTAAATTCACCTCCTAGTCTTCATCCTCTTCCTCGCCCTTCTCTAATTCTCACTCTTCTCAGTTTTCCTTCTCCCTCCATTGTTCTCCACACTGAAAGCTTACTGTACCTTTGGCTTATTTATAGCGCTCATGCTGATTGCAAAGTGAACTAATTATCTAAAACCGTTTTCACATGTGACAGTGTGGCCAGACAGCTGGCAAAGTAGTGTAATCAATAGCTAAAAATGTGTATAGTTTTACTAGGAGTGTGTTGATCATTTAGAAATTGTGTGTAAAACAGTGAGTTGTGTTTACAGTTCCGCAAAAAGAGTGCTGTGCAGTGGATTGTATTTACACATTTGCAAATTGTGTGTTACAAAAGTTCAAACTGAGTGCAAAACAGTGAGTAATTTTGCTATAACTATTAATAGTTTTATAAGAATCATTGTTAGTGTTTAAGTATTCAGAAAAACTGTAAAAAAATTAAACGGGGGTGACTGTCCATTAAGCTAATCTGCAATCCTATTACACATAGCATGACACAGTACTGTTTTTGACTTTTTCTTTAAATCCACCGCGATTGTGATGAATGGGGCAAGAGAACAAAAACCACAGAAATGGCTCTTTGCATGCTATCCAGTGACTACGCGAGATGGTATAGTCTCTATGGTTTAACTAGAGAAGGCTTGGAGGAAAATGCTATGGAAAACTGATTATTTTGTGTCTCATGCCTGGGCTCTCTAGGAAAAGCATAGAGACCATATGTATCTCTACAATTGTGGAGATTTCTGTGGGGTGCACATATATAGTATATATCAAATTTATATTATATAGATTATATCTAAGCATCATTCATACTCAAGTGAGAAGACAGTTATAAATCCATGTTAAGAAAAGGTTTCTGTTTCGGAAACGTACAGAAAGAGCCTAACGCAAGTTTACAGGAAACAATCATGTGGTGTAGAACACAAGGACATGGACAGAGAAAGGCAATGGCACAACCCCTCAATATGATCAATTCATCTACTCTGTGTCTTCCTCCCAGCTGTCAAAGTAATTGTTAGCAAATGATGTACTTGACACGTACATTATTTACGTGTCAAGCCGTTCGGACGTTTTAACACGTCATGTCCAGTTACGTGTACTTTACTGTTTACAGTAACTGGCAGTCATTGGACATAGTGCAATTATTATTATCATCATTATTTGTTATTATTATTATCCATCCATTTTCCAAACCGCTTATCCTACTGGGTCGTGGGGGGTCCGGAGCCTATCCCGGAAGCAATGGGCACGAGGCAGGGAACAACCCAGGATGTGGCACCAGCCCATCGCAGGGCACACTCACACACCATGCATTCACACATGCACACCTACAGGCAATTTAGCAAGTCCAATTAGGCTCAGCATGTATTTGGACTGTGGGGGGAAACCGGAGTACCCGGAGGAAACCCCACAACGACATGGGGAGAACATGCAAACTCTGCACACATGTGACCCAGGCGGAGACTCGAACCCGGGTCCCAGAGGTGTGAGGCAACACTGCACCACCATGCCGCCCCACTCTCAAGACCACATCATCTAATATAATCTCAATATGTGACTGTGTATATTTCTCACACAAGAATAACTGAGAGGTTATCTGATAATGCTCCAGTCCAGTGTCCATAATATACACTTCTTCATTACGCTAATCGTTATCAATCGCATTTTCAGATGCAGAACTATGGGGTCAGAAGCAAAAAAGTTACTCATTGATGCCTTTAGTGTAACTGAGCTACAAAAAATTACATCTGCTCAATTTTTGTTCCACTTCTCTTTTCCTGCATTTCCATGAAACTTTCAAGTTGGCGTTGGGGCTTGTGGTCAACCAATAGGAAAAGTTTATCACTATAAGCCCCACCCAGTAAGTCTTGGTCGAGAAAAAAGTATGTTCTTTTTGGAACTAAAAAATGGTTCAGGAACTACCTCCTAAGACCTTCAATTGGGCCAAGTTCGTGCAGTAGGAAATCGCCTTATGACCCGCAGCCACAATGGCTTGTTTAGAGACACCGGTTCAGCTGCCTGTATGCTTTTTCACCTGCGGCAGAAACAGCAGGCAAACCAGCACAAACAAGGTACGAACATGCAGTAATGGGGGTTCAAATCCCCAGACAGCGCCACCCACTGGGCCACATAGCATTTCATTTATCAGCAAATGTATATTTAAACCTTTGAGGTCCATCTCAGGCTCTTTGCAAGCAGAGATCAGGTCACTGAAATCTGAAGCAGTGTGTTACTAATCTTACTAAAGCATGACAGAAGTGCTCACTTCTTTAAGGTTTACTCTGTGATCAAAGCATTGACTGCAAAAAACAAGGAGACCATAACATCTCTAAAAGGTGAAAACACTAAATGTCAAGCGCCCCCTACTGGCTGGCTGCAGTACCATTATTAGCACCACCCATCCCCATGTCTTTCAGTGGTAAGAGGCGATTTTCCACATCACTTTCACTTTGCCCCCCCCCCCCAAAGGGGGTTCTTTGTTTCTACTGTGCAAAATAAGTAAGTAAGTAATACTTTAAGGTATTTTGTGTCATTAATGTATGATTTAAATGCAGGTAGTTTTATTACAGTCAGCTTTTATTCACAGTGAGTAGCTTGTCATCATGAAGAGGAAATGTGACAATCGTGAGGTTTTGGGCAACCACAGAAAAGCAGGAAAGTAGAGACAGTGAGATAATTAGTGCCAGTCAGATGATAGACGTATACAGTATGTGAGTCAAGGGTTCTTCATATATTAATCATTCCCATTCAGATAACAAATCCTGAGAGATCCATTCCTGAGCGTCATGGCAAGAAACACCACTTGTTTACTGATAACTGCTTTCATGCAAATTCTGCTGTGCTGAGAGCAAAGATGAAAAGGGAGAGACAGCAAGAGGCTGCTGACGGCAGAAAATGCAGGTGACATGGAGGGGAGTGAGAAAAGGAGCAAATATTGATGGTTAAGAGTGAATAATGACGTCACAGCAGCCTGATCCTGATGTTAGTTTAATATGTTTCTTAGTTTGGCCTGATGTGTGTATTTCAGATACAGCATTTAAGCAGGGAGACTGAGTGTGAGTCAATGACAGAGAGAGAGAGAGAGAGAGAGAGAGAGAGAGAGAGAGCAGACAGGCAGGTGAAGATGAAGGTGTATTAGGGAGGAGGGGGGAGGAGCTTGGACCTTCACCAAATCAGCCAAATGTAAATGTCACGTCTATCAAACAGGAGACCCTGCTTTCAGGAGAAATGGTTTAAAGATCACACTGGGCTCCATTACAGCCCCCCCTCGTCTTAAGGGGGGTTCTTTGTTTCTACTGTGCAAAATAATTTGTAACACAAATGTCTAAACTGGCATGAAAGACACATTCAGCTCTTGTGAAGACTGGCATGTGAAACTGGAAAAGGCACTGGGGAAATTCAGTGCACATAAAGACAGGCAGTGCCACAGATTAGCACTGATGACATGGATTCAGAAGATCAATCCTGTTAATATTCAACCTTCAGATGAGCTGGAAAGAGCAGCAGCAAGTGAGGAAAAATCTTCTGAAGTTAAGTACTTGGCACGGCAAGGCCTGGCTTTTCGAGGTGTTGGTAAGGAGAGTGGGAATTCTGATCCTTCCTGATCCTTTTGGTTTTGATGTGTGTGTTGTAAAAAACCCTATTTTCCACCCGTGTCATGCACTGCCGCAACCAGAAGAGGGCAGAAGATATGGCACAAAAACAAAGGAAGAAGCCTAACTTTAAAAAAACTTCAAAAAACATCAAGACTCATCCAGCATGGGGTGGTGGGTTAACGAATAACACAAACAATCAAAGAATAAGCAAACAAATGAGAGAAAAGATGCAGAGATGACTGAGAAGCAGGGGATGACTGGAGAAAAGACGACAGGACCAGAAGACAGGAGGGATACAGGGAGAGCGGAGAAGACAGTATAACTGAAGAATGGGAGAAGAGGAGAGACCGCAGAGGAAGGAGAACATAGATGACTGGAGGGGAGGGAATATAGGAGCAACAGAGAGAAGGAGGAAGGGCTGCGGAGGAGAAGGCAGGATAAGAGGGGAAAATGTGAGCAGAGAAGGACAAACACCCCCACTGCCCAGCAAAGTGCACTTGTAAGTAAACCACAATTTTAGCCTTGGGCTCAATATCTGGACTTGTCTCTGTGTAGCAATGCATAGAATCCCTGACACTGGTTATGACTGTACTGTATTAGTCCTAAACCTGCCATTATAGTGTAAGAAGAAAAGATTTTTTTTTTTTTAAATAAATAATTTTAAAAAAAGGTAGAGCGATGTAGCCCCCGGAGAAGTCCCCCCCCCCCCCCCCCCCCCCCAAAGCCCTGTTTGTTCCCTTCTAGCTTCCAGATGAAACTCACAATGCACCCCAACGCCACCTAACTTCTCTTCCACATGATGCACCTTATTTACCCTTTGAATCCTGTCTATTATTGAGCGTTTTTCTATCCATTTGATTATCAGCTTATTACACTGCATGTACATTAGTCAGCCATTTTCCGGACAGTCTGGGCTACTCAGATATGTCATAATTCGATTTGTAAATGCTGACAGTCTTGATATTATCCTTCTTATCAGGAAAAACTACTTCTGCATATAGATATTTCTCAATTTTTAGTCTCATCTAATATAAAAATTGGCAGGTAGTACAAATATAATCTTATAAATGCTGAGATTAGAGTATCTGCGATGCAGGAATGCAGGGGTTTCATTGGGGCCCTTTCTATGGCTTAGTACTGTGAAGGAGTACATGGTTAGTGTCAGGCGCAAATGAATATCTTTGATTTTGCATCCATTTGGTAACTTGTTGAAGTTGTCTGATAGTCAGTAATACATGGTTTAATTAATATGATTCTTTATTTACTACTTTATAACATCTGAAAGAAACTGAAATAGGAAAGCTTATTTTAATTTATGGTCCACTGGATAAACACAGACATTACAGACGGTTTTAGAGTCTAATGCTGAATGTTTTTTGCTATCATTTTTCTGCCTGCATATGCTATGATTGGTGCAGTGAAATTTGAGAATGTGTTTGTGGTCAGTATCATAGCCTCAGACAACAAACCAACGCTGTAGCGTGTCACTGTGTTTACATGTGAGAGGGGTTCCAGTTACATAATGGACTCGTTCTAATTGTTTTGACGGAGCTCGACAAACCTAAAAAATAAATGCTGGTGTTATCAAAAACTATGTCATATAGCTATATTCCAGATTTATTACAGCCAAACACATCTCGGAGCTCCGAGGAACCTCCTTCTCCCTACATTTCCCTCCTTCACACTCTTCCCTCAAATACTGTTACATTTGTCTTTTTTCCACACTCACACCCTGTCTTGATCATACTCTGACTGCATGGCATCCATATGCAGGGCAAACTATTTTATAGTCTTATCTAGTATAATAGGACATAAACATTGAATTTGATAGTTATCTTTTATTTACACATTAGAACACAACACAGGAACATGAAGGGATCGTTTGCATTTGCAACCAACACCTCCGCAAACCCCCTGTGGAATACTGGCCGCGGACAGGGGTGGGAATCCCCAAGCTGGAAGACTGTACTGCATCATGTTAACATTAGCTAGCTAGTTAGCATGGATACAGAGTGCACCGGACTACAACTATAAAGGACGTAAGGTGTGTGATATAGTAAAACACTTACTAACAGGTAATGCACGTTAGCATTACGTTAAATGACAACTTTACCTGTTACCAGAATAGCCTCCTACACGTTCGCCGAATGACAGCAGGCAGAAGGCGGTGCGTTTTTCAGAAACACACCGGAGTTAAACTTACGCCGCGTTATTTACCAGCACTTGTAACACCAACATCTGCAGCCATTAACTCATATGTGGTAGTAACACTGAAATTACTTTCTCTGCGTCAAAATAAGGCAACACTGTGATTTTGATACTTTATCATTTATATTTAACCGTACCTTCCTCCCATTCCTCCGTCTCTGCTATTGACATTTAGGAGAGTCTCAGATATAAATTAACGATTCAAAATTATCAAACAAAGACAGACACAACACTGAAAAGATGACAAAGACACAGTTTGAAAAGTAAATATGTTTTATTGCAAATCTCTTATCTTAACATAGCCTACCTTATCATATGTTAACTTAGCCTATCATATTTTATCTTAGCCTATCTTGTCATATCTTAACTTAACCTATCTTATTATATTTTAACTTAGCCTATCTTATCATATAACTTAACCTATCTTATCTTATTATATTTCAACTTAGCTTATATTAATATATTTCGTCTTAGCCTATCTTATATTTTAACTCAGCATATCTTATCCTATCGTATCTTACAGCTACATTAACACTTAAACAGTATCACTTTCCGTTGGGTCCCGCGGGATCCCAGTCCCAATGCAGGGCTCTAACACGGGTATTCTAAGAAAAAGAAAATAAACACTTTACTTAACTTTACTTAAAGCAGTCATATAACTAATAAATAAATACCCAATTAATGCCTTATAAATCATTTATAAAAGTATTAAAAACACGGCGGTAAATACTTATACAAAGGCATAACACATTATAGCTATCTTGATAATGCATTATGAATGCTCTGATCTATATATACACAATAAATATCTTCATAATACATTATATCGGCCATTAATCCATAATAAACATGGCTATAATGTGTTATGCTTTTTTTTCTTCAATATTTATACCCATGTCTATAATATATTTATGGATGCATTACAGTGCATTGTGAAGGTGTCAATAATGCAGTTATATTACTGCTTTAAGTCATTTGTAAACCTGAATTCACAGCCTTATAATTACTGCCTCTTGCTACTTCTTCTGAAAGGCAGGGGACAGCAGAAGAAGCACCACTTCATCTTCTTCTTCTTCTTCTTGTGGCTCTTCTCAGTATCATCTTCAGAAAGATCTTCGGCATTCACATGGAATGATACTTCTTCTTCACTGTAGATCTTCTCGGCAGCATCAGCATCTTCTTTTGTTTTATCTGTCTTCATCACTTCAGTCTCGTCCTCTTCCTCAGGTCCTTCTTCTGGTATAGTCAGTAGCTGTGATCTGTCTTCAGATGCCACCATACACTGAAACCTGACCAGTGTGGTAGCATCAGCATCTTCTGCCTGCTGGAATACCACATCAGCTTCTTCATTTTCCTCAGGTCCATCTTCCTGTAAAGTCTGCAGCCATATTCTGGCTACATATGCCGCCATGCACTGCCAACTGTCCACTGTGGCAGCATCAGTGTCTTCTGCTTCCTGAAGCTCCTCATCTCTTTCTTCATCTTCCTCAAGGTCTTCCTCCTGGATGGGTTCTAGCCAAGTTCTGCCTACTTGTGACACCACATATTCCACAGCATTCCCTGTACTTTTCCCTCCTCCTCCCTTAACCTCCTCCACATTCACTCCCACCTCACATACATTCTCCTCACCTCCATTTAGCATATCCATCATACTAATACCAGCCTCTGTCCCCTCCATCACAACCCTGGAGGCCTTCCCCTCAAATGTTCCCCACTCTGGTACCTCCACATATTCCTCACTACTCTGCCCCCTTACCTCACCTTCCCCCCGGCTTGTCCGGTCCTTCCTGACTTTCTTTTTTTTGTTAAGGTAGCAAGTTTTATAAATTTCCCAGTCTTCAGATGAAAGGCCGTAATTACTCTGAAGACTTTGAGATGAAATACTAGTGCTGGCTAGCAGTCCATCCTTTCCCACACTCTCCCCTCCCTTACTACCCCCTCCCTTACCCAAATCAGTAGACCCCCCAATCCCCCCTTAACCCCCCCAGCCTGGACAGTGGGGAGTGTCACTGGTGAGAAGTCCTCCACACCTTCTCCCCAGTTGATCACTTCATCCCACAGGTTCCAGGCTTCCCAGTGTTGGGTGTTGGTCCATCGATCAGCTCTCTCAATTCGCTCTCTGGGGAATAAATGAGAGATTAACCAGCACTTAAGAGAGATAATAAAATAAATAAAGAGCTGGAAATTCTTCAACCATACAGAAAATACAATTGTTATAATTATTATAATAAATAATTACAGGGTTCACATATATAAAAAAGAAAGAATAAAAGAAACAGTGAGCAAGATTGCAAAAAAAATCTACTGTAAAATGCACGATACTTTAAGTGCAATAGCATATTAAACAGTAATGTCACCAAATTATAACTAGAATCAAATATGAAACAACTGTGCTCCACATCAAATGAATACCCAGATGAATACTACCAAGAACTGAGTTAACACTAACCAAGCTAAGAATATTTGAAAGTGTTAATCCTGTGTAACAATGTAAATAGATGTAATGATAAACTTAGAAGCATCTAGCCTACTCCGAAAGTAATGCCCCAATATTTTTTTGACAATTTACCTACCACCCTGTACAGTAAGGGGTCCCAACTTCCGGTCGATGTTCCGGTACCGTCCGCGCGGAGTATTGCACCGGGCGGCAGACAACCGGGGGTAGAGGAGCCAGCCGTCCCGTTTATTAGGGGATCGCGCCGTTTTGGAAAGAAAGCTGCCCGTATTGATGTACGGAAATACGCCATTAGCCCCGCATGTCCGTATACACCGTCAATCTCCCGCCGCTCGGCGTGGGAACCCCCAAATTATACCGCCGTCTTACCCATCCGTGACACTTTTCTACGACGGAAACCGATCCGCGGACATCGAAAGGTTGGGAAGCCCTACTAAACTAGCATGTTTGAGATGAATTTACTAACCAAATAGTCTGTCATTATTTAAATATTAGCAACCACAGTAGCAATAAAAACCACTGCACTTTAAATGACGTTAAAAAATATGTAATATTAAAAAAATGTAATGTTTTTTATTGTATTATAGACATTTACTATGTCATTATAGTATAAAAGGCTAAATAATCGAAGTAGCACAACATCAGTTGAAGAATTCAAAGACATTTTGGAGAGCTAACAAGCTACTCACCTCTGCGCCATTTTCACTCATTGTTTGTTGTGCTTCAAACGGTAAAGTTTGTTTACGTTGTTTCTATGGAAACTGCTCTGACTCTCCGCTTGACCGTAATATAAAGGCATGTATGCAGTAATTTTCTGATTGCAGATTTGATCCCTATGCAGTAATTGACCAGTGACCTCTTGGACCCTCTGGGCTGCCTTCACCTGCATTGAGGCAGCTGTTATGTTTGCTGTCATTACATTCAGCCCAAAATATCAAAGTACAGGATTTAAGATTTGAATTAGTAACAGGACCGTGGGAAACAAAACACATATGTTATTGATCCCACGAAGAAAGTTTTCAATTTTCTCCTTTTTTTAGTTCGTAAATCACGTGTCAGTTCTTGCTCTGGTTGGTTGGGATTTACCATTTTAACATTGTAGCAGTTCCTAGGCAATACACAAACAAATTCTTTTTTTTTAGAATGGAATTGTTATGCTGTAAACGATTACCTTCACGTTTCAACAAAGGTACTTGCTTTTTATATATAATTTTTTGTACATGTGTACTCTGGTCATACCCCTTGTATATATGGATTGCATGGAAGGACAGTCACTGCAGTCACCTATACTCTCCCTGTCTGCTTTTCTCATTTAAGTGTTGATACGGCAAAAGAAGATGGACCTTTTGTAGAAATTTCCAGCCAGAGACTTGGTTCCTATATGAAGAGAATATTTAATTTTAATTCAGGCTAAGAAACTACAGAAAACCAGCTCTGCATGTGATCTCCCCTTTACTGCACAAGGAGGGCACACACATCATCAATTAGCAATGCAGCAAAATACAGATGAACAATTTCTCACAGTTTCAGAATAAATCAGATTTCTCTGTAATTCAGAGATTGTCTAAGACTTCTGCTAGATCATTTTCTGCACTTGAACCTAATTTCAAGATAAATGACACCTGGGTCTATTAAAAGAAGGTGATGCTGCCTGACCCACCAACCAAGGCTGGGAGGAAAGGGAGGAATACTAGTCAAAGGAAGGAAGAAAAGCAGCCCACCCTATCTCATGGTCATGGATACAAAAGTCAGGGAGTGTTACGAAGAAGACACCACACTTAAGACCATTGGTTTTATGCACTGAATTACACCAGATAGAGTTTTTGCATTCTAGCTGTGTTACGTAACATTCCTCAGCCTTCATTTGTTTCCACAGAATGCAGGACATAATTTAGGGTGCCAAACAAGACAGCGGAACTGCAGTATAGCCAATTATTTGTTTCAGTAGTTTTATAACAACTCGAACATAAAATGTTTGTTTTTCTTAGATAAAAGTCCAGTTGAAACAGACTTTATTTTTAAAAGTTAGATTGGATTTAAGAGATGGAACATGTTGCTTGTGTTAATACTGCTTTGATTTTGAGGATGAAGTCTGAAGTGTAGGTGACGTGTAACAGGTTGTTATTTTACTTTTAATTTATAATTATACAAGATTCTGTTTTCCTTCTTCTGTCTAACCTGATGGGTACAATATCCTTTAAACTTTCCCATGATGCTTTTGTCCTGCATCGCCCCTCCCTCTGTCTTTTCCCCTTCATAAGGGTCCCGACCTCATTTCCTCTTCCCTTTGGTGTATTGCACACGTGGGAAGAGGTGAGGATCTAGTGGCAGGGTCCCCCGAGTTAGTAAATCAATTGTAAAATTATGACCCATATATTATATATTATATTTGATTTATTATTCATCATAAGCAGGGGATAGAAAACATGTCTATACATAAGTATATACATTGTTTTACTTTGTGCAGAGAGAGCGAGAGGGCCAGAGCATATGAAGTTTACCCCTTTCCTTATTGTTCCCAACAGTTTCAATAAAATCCAGGAACGACAACGGCGTCTGTAATATCCCTTCCTCCTGCACCCCACACACACCTGATAACACCCCAAAACACAATGCAGAGTATAGGCAGGGAATGACCGGTTACATAGGTACACTAGTGCGGCTTGTAAATATGCCCTTAATTTATGCCTGAATATCCCTCCCATATAGTGGCTGACCACATATCATGTGAAAGACCCGGAGAGAGTGAGTGTATATATATATATGTTAGTGAACGCATAATCATCTAGGAGCCTTATTTTGAAATTAGCGAGACGGCGCGAGAGTAGCCGACAATAGTGAGGGTTTATGGGAAAATCGAAGACTTGAGATCGCGCGCAGAACTCCATTGTGCTTCTCGTGCATCTTCGCGGGAGCGGCTTGTAACCTGGCTCGCCAACAAGCCTGATTGAGAATAGCTGAGAAATTACCGTTGTACCCTCGGGAAGTGGATCGAGGTACGATACCTTTAAGTATGCACTGTTGATTGTTTTGTAATGTTATTCTCTGTTTTAACTACTTATTTTTGTTTGTGTAACTTCTGAATATTTGTTGTATTGAATTTGTATGTACACTAAACTACTATTAAGGTTGTTAACATTTTATTTCGAACAGTGTGCAAAACTCATTGTTTATTTATATTCTTTCCTTAGTTTCACGGTGCTCGCAGAGCGGCAATAAATACATTGCACCCGTTTTGGAGACTCTCTACTTTATTATCGATTCCGAGGGCAGCTACAGTGAAACTCGTCTCCCTAGATCATCATTAGATGAGTCATCTACGACGCTCTGCTGGATGCAAGATATCGTGACGTCCTCAGCTTACAAGTAAACGTGGTAAGAAGACCTACAACTGTCTGCTCCGCAAGCTTACCATACGAAAACCGGACATTTCAAGAGCACAAGGTTTATATAATAATTGTAAATGACCGTAAGAGTCTTGTATGTGTATATTAAGCGATCATGTAATTTTACGAAAGTCTTGCCGCTTTAAAACTGATAATCACATAGTACATGTAAAGTAAGCATGTAACGCGGACGTGAACGCATCTCACTTGGCGTAATCCCTGAACCTAACAGAACTTAAAGGAGATATATTGCCTGAATTTAGATCATTAGTAATATGGTTTGATATCTCGTTTGTTGTACTCATTACTGTGTATTCTTGTGGTAAATGTCTGATGTAAGCGGTAACTTAGTTTAAGGTTGCGTTAAGGTCACCACTTACCTAATTTGAAGACAGACATAAGCTGCTTAACGGTTACAGTATAAGCAAGTACACAGAACAAGATGTTAAATTCCACTGAAGAGACGGACAGTACCCCAAAGACACCGCAGGTCAGGTCAAGCTCTCGTGAGCAAAACCTTACAGAAAAGGGCCGAGAGCTACGTGAGCAAGAAGTAAGAAAAAATGAAAGGGCATTCCACAAGGCCTACGAACTGTGGAAGCAGACAGCAAAGGAAATAAGAGCAAAACTAAAAGCGTTCTGTACTGACAAGGAGCTTGAATCATGCCAAATCGGCATAAAATTAAAACTTGACGCACTGCATCAACTTTATGAGACTATCCAGAGAAAACACGCTACTACTCCAGATATTGTAAAGCGAATGGATGCATGTGGCTCCCTGACCACCGAGATCTGTGAACTTATTATTACGAGATTAGAGAATGTAAACGGGTTTTTTAATGACCAATTTGAAAAGGAAAAGGTGCGGATGGTACTAAACAGAGATGAGTATGGGTCCATATTTGGGAAGACAAATACAGAAACTATAATTTCTGAATCAACAGAAAAATCATGTAAGCACTCCACTGCCACCTCTAGGTCTGCTAGCAAACGCGCAGATGCGGAAGCAGAACTCGCTGCTAAACTAGAACAAGCGAAAGCCTTGCAAGAACTCCACGCTCAGCAATCAAGGGTTGATAAACTGGAGAGTGAATGGAAGATCAAGAGAGCTGAAATGAAAGTAAAATTAGAAGAGGAGAAAACTAGGCTACGACGGTTGCAAGCAGATAGTGATGTAAAGGTAGCAGCAGCACGCGTTAAGGCTTACAATGACTTCGATAGCGTGAAAGACACTGAGGAAGAAATATATAGCCAGATCCTACCTGGCTACAAAAAAAACCGAATCCAAAACCCCATTAGACCCACAAGCTACACCCTTCCATCCTCATCGTGTACCGCATGAAGCATCAAGAAATCAAGCTGATGCTAACTTAGCTCAAGCAATCGCTAGTTCATTTACCCTAAGTCGTCTACCTGTCCCAGAACCTACAACATTTACTGGTGACCCCCTGAAATTTATAGATTGGAAACTATCTTTCAACGCCCTAATTGGACAGAAGCCTCTTCCAGCTAGTGAAAAAATGCTCTTTCTAAAGAGTTATCTTGCAGGAGATGCTCGAAAGGCAATAGAGGGATTTTTCTTCAGAAATACAGATGACGCATATCAGGGTGCTTGGGCGATCCTACAAGACAGGTATGGAAGTCCATTTATTATCCAAAGGGCTTTTAGAGAAAAACTTGTGAAGTGGCCAAAGATCGCAGCAAATGACCCACTTGCACTAAGAGAGCTTGCTGATTTTCTGAAGGGATGTGCTGAGGCTATTCCGCACGTTAAAGGACTAGCAATCCTAAATGACTGTGAGGAAAATCATAAGCTTCTTAAGAAACTTCCTGATTGGTTGGTTAGGAGGTGGAGTCGTATTGTTGTGGAGGAGTTAGACCAAACTGGAGATTATCCAAGCTTTGTACACTTTACAGAGTTTATGGAAAGGGAGGCCAAAATAGCATGCAATCCCATTGCTTCCCCACTCCTGATGAACGTTAAGGCCACAGATGAGAGGCTACCAAACAGAGCCAAAGCACTTAATACAGTTGCTCATGTAGAAGGCCCCACAGTGGGGACAGTAGAAAGGACAAAGGAGATACCACCCTGCTTATGTTGCAAGGATGAATTACATGCTATTGCTAAGTGTCCAACCTTTGCAGCAAGAACCGTAGATTCAAAAAGGGCCTTCATTTATGAACACCACCTTTGCTTTGGTTGCCTGAGAAAGGGGCATATCACCAAAGAGTGTAAAAGGCGGCACACCTGCAGCTCATGCGGTCGAAGGCATCCTACGTGTTTGCATATAGAAGGCAGGACGAAACCAGCTGAAACAGCCATAAAGGCCTCTGGAGTAGCAGAGGAGCAGACTAGCAAAGAAACTCACAAGGTTATGTCCCATGCGTTGACACGGCATGCCTCAGCCACTTCTGGCATTGTCCCAGTTCTTGTGTCATCAGTAGCAGCACCAGAGAAGGAAATTCTCACTTACGCTCTGCTTGACACACAAAGCGACTCAACCTTCATATTGGAAGATTTAGCTGCTGAACTTAACGCGACTACACATTCAGTACAACTCAAGCTGAGCACAATGACAGCTATCAATACAGTAATAGCAAGTAAGACTACTGGCGGCCTACAAGTGAGGGGACTCAATTCTGAGATCCATGTCAAAATACACCAAGCCTATACTCGAGACTTCATTCCAGTCGATAAGTCACATATCCCTACTAAAAGTACAGCACTCCAGTGGCCTCATCTGATTCACCTGAGAAATAAGATTCCACCACTGCAGGACTGCGAGGTGGGACTGTTGATTGGTTATGACTGCCCATCAGCCCTGGCCCCCCTGGAGGTTAACATGGGTCATGTAAATGAGCCCTTTGCACAGAGGACTGCACTGGGCTGGAGCATTATAGGGTCAGCTAACCCCCATTTGGACAGACAGGGAAACCAAGGCTTTGTTCATCGGATTGCTGTGAAGGAAATCCCCGTGCCATCTGTCACAGATGTATTAAAGAGTCTAGAATCAGACTTCAATGAGAAGAGTCATGAGGATAAGTATGTATCTCAGGACGATATTCGATTCATTCAGCTTCTCAGTGACAACATTAAGCAGAAGGAGGATGGACATTATGAATTGCCACTCCCCTTCAAGTGCACCGATCCACCAGTCCTTCCAAACAACAAGAAGCTAGCTAACATTCGACTACAGCACCTAAAAAGGAAATTAAGGGCCAACAAGCAGTATTATGACCATTACGCAACCGTCATGAAGGAAATAATAGGCAGGGGTGATGCTGAACCAGCCCCCCTAGCTTCTGAGAGAGGGATCGTGTGGTACATTCCGCATCATGGGGTATATCACCCCAAGAAGCCAGGGAAGCTCAGAATCGTCTTTGACTGTTCAGCAAGGTTCAATGGAATTTCATTGAATGACACTCTGCTAACAGGCCCTGATCAGATCAACTCCTTGCTGGGAGTTCTCTTTCGGTTTAGGAAGGAAGCTGTTGCTGTGATCTGTGACATTGAGAGGATGTTCCACCAGTTCTACGTATCATCAGAATGTCGTAACTACCTGAGGTTCCTCTGGTGGGAGGAAGGTCAGTTAGAAGCAGAACCCCAAGAGTATAGAATGGCAGTCCACCTCTTTGGTGCTGCCTCCTCCCCTGTATGTGCCAATTTTGGACTCAAATATCTGGCCCAACAACACAAGTCTGAACACCCTTCAGCAGCAGCCTTCATAGAGAAGAATTTCTATGTAGACTATGGGTTAATCAGTGTTCCAACAGTAGAAGAGGCTAAGAAACTAATCACGGAGACGCAGGAACTCTGCAAAAACGCAGGCTTGCGCTTACATAAGTTTAATTCAAATAAAAGGGAGGTCCTTAACTGTGTAGCTCCATCAGAAAGAGCAGCAACTACCGATTCTCTCAGTATTAACCCAGGCATCATGCCGGAAGGACATGTGCTTGGGATTCAGTGGTCTGTGGAAACCGACACCTTCACCTTCTTCATTGATGCAAAGGATTGCCCCTCATCTCGCCGCGGTGTTCTGTCGGGAGTCGCCTCTCTCTACGATCCACTTGGATTCGTGTCTCCTTTCACCCTGATTGGGAAATGTATTCTACAAGAACTGTGTCACCGAGGCATTGGGTGGGATGACCCCATTCCTGTAAACCTGCGGTCACGGTGGGAGGAGTGGAAGAATGGTCTCCAGAGATTAAAGGAAATCACTATACCAAGACGTTATCATCCCCACAATTTTAGTAATATTGTTAGGACTGAACTGCATCACTTTTCAGATGCCAGTAATACAGGATATGGCGCATGTTCCTACATAAGATATAAAAATGATAGAGGTGAGATCCATTGCAGTTTTTTAATGGCAAAGGCCAGAGTAGCACCATCAAAAATACAGAGCATCCCGAGACTGGAACTTACTGCTGCTGTCACTGCAGTCAGGATTAGTATAATGCTTAAGATGGAACTTGAGGTGAAATTTGACGAAGAGTTCTTCTGGACCGACTCTCAGGTTGTGCTAGCCTACATCAACAATGAAGCACGGAGGTTCCATGTGTTTGTGGCCAACCGGGTACAATTAATAAGAGCAAGTACAGACCCAAAACAATGGCACTATGTTGACACAACACAAAACGTGGCGGACCATGCCTCGAGAGGCCTGAAGGCAGAAGAGATATCTTCACCTAATTGGTTATCTGGGCCCAAATTTCTGTGGGAACAAGATATATTCATGCCACCTAAACCCCCAACAGAATTGCTTGTTGGAGATCCAGAAGTAAAGGCTACTCAAATATTTGCAACCCAAGTCAATGAAGAGGATGATGTCCTAAGCCATCTGAGTCGATTTTCCACCTGGACAAAGCTCACTAAGGTAGTTGCAAGAATTAAGAGACTTGGATCAAAGGAGAGGCAACAACATGACGACATTGTGACTGTTGAGGAACGTAGGAGAGCTAGTGAGGCGGTGATTAAGCTGGTCCAACGTCAAAGCTTCCCTCAAGAGATAAAGGTGCTTGAAATGAGTCATAAAGGCAAATATTTCCCAAGTACTAGCCCTCTTCTTCACCTTGACCCTTTTCTAGATGAAGGACTACTTCGTGTTGGTGGAAGACTGAAAGGGCCAACCCTCAGTCATGAACTAAAACACCCTGTCATCCTTCCTAGAGATGGCCACATTACTGAATTGGTTATAGCTCACTACCATGCTCAGATCTGTCACCAAGGACGAAGTCAAACATTAATGGAACTGCGAGCCAATGGCTTTTGGGTCATTGGTGGGAGTAAAACAATTGCCAAGTTTGTTCACCAATGTATAGAATGTCGGAAGCTCAGGCGACCGACAGAGGAGCAAAAAATGGCTGAACATCACTATGGAACGCTGCCAAGCTTCAGCCCCTTTTACCTTCTGCGGTATGGATTGTTTCGGCCCATTCATCACCAAGCAGGGTCGCAAAGAGTATAAGCGATATGGGCTTCTTTTCACATGTCTGTATTCTCGAGCCGTTCACATCGAAATGCTCACAGATATGTCTACAGACACCCTTCTCAATGCCATTAGGTGCCTTATTAGTCTTAGAGGAGCTGTTAGCCAACTCTGCTGTGACCAGGGCACAAATTTTGTAGGGGCAAAAAATGAGCTCAAGGAAGCTCTCAAGCAATGTGACACAAGGGCCCTGCAAACATTTCTGGCAGATAAGCAATGTGAGTTCATTTTCAATGCACCTTCAGCAAGTCATGCGGGTGGCGTCTGGGAGCGACAAATCAGAACAATCCGGAGCGTACTGAATGCTACAATTGCTCAGTATCCTGGAAGACTAGATGACACTTCCCTTAGAACGTTATTCTACGAAGCGATGGCCGTTGTGAACAGTCGGCCATTAAATGTTAACGGAATAAATGATCCGCATGCTCTAGAGCCTTTGACTCCAAATCACCTCATCTTAATGAAATCCAGAATTGCTTTACCACCTCCAGGGAACTTCGTGAAGGAAGATTTGTATGCTGCAAAAAGATGGCGCAGAGTACAATACCTAGTTGAGCAGTTCTGGAGCAGGTGGAAAAGGGAATACCTCCTGAACATTTCTTTAAGACAAAAGTGGCATGTACCTAGGCGCAGCCTAAGGGTCAATGATATAGTTATCATTCAGGATGACCTGCTCCCAAGGAACGAATGGCGTCTCGGACGAGTGGTAGAAACTTAAGAGGGTACCGATGGTTTAGTTCGTCGAGTTAAGGTACAAGTAGGGGACCGGAAACGGATTGAGAAAGGTGACTGTAAATCCAAACCCTCAATTATCGAACGACCAATTCAAAAGCTAGTCCTACTCCTTGAAGGGCAGTAAATAAACTGAAACTATACGGGGCTTACATCAGGCATGCTTGTCTTGACTATGAAGGGAAAATTGTTTATTTGCATGTAAGGCCATTTCTGTCTGTGTTAATACGGTCTGGAAATCATGTATGATTTACTACCCTTATACCATGGTGAACTCATGCATCATAACATGATTTGGTGGGAGTGTTAGTGAACGCATAATCATCTAGGAGCCTTATTTTGAAATTAGCGAGACGGCGCGAGAGTAGCCGGCAATAGTGAGGGTTTATGGGAAAATCGAAGACTTGAGATCGCGCGCAGAACTCCATTGTGCTTCTCGTGCATCTTCGCGGGAGCGGCTTGTAACCTGGCTCGCCAACAAGCCTGATTGAGAATAGCTGAGAAATTATCGATGTACCCTCGGGAAGTGGATCGAGGTACGATACCTTTAAGTATGCACTGTTGATTGTTTTGTAATGTTATTCTCTGTTTAAACTACTTATTTTTGTTTGTGTAGCTTCTGAATATTTGTTGTATTGAATTTGTATGTACACTAAACTACTATTAAGGTTGTTAACATTTTATTTCGAACAGTGTGCAAAACTCATTGTTTATTTATATTCTTTCCTTAGTTTCACGGTGCTCGCAGAGCGGCAATAAATACATTGCACCCGTTTTGGAGACTCTCTACTTTATTATCGATTCCGAGGGCAGCTACAATATATATGTATGATGTGCATGTGAGAGACACCATCGGAAGTCCGGTTCAGTTCCTCAGAGGCACTACTATGGAGGCGCTTACAGTAATAAACTTGCTGACCGCAAAAACTGGCACTATGATGGAAGTTATGCAGAAGTGCAGAGTAGATGGAATAATTTTTGTACCTCAATAAGATTGTATGCCTTTTTCCTGTGTCTCCAGCCAGTGCCGGGGGTGAAACGCGCCTGCAATTATCAGCGGGATAACATTATCGTTTTTTTTATTCTGTGGAAAATGAAAGACCGATTTGCTGGCCAGATTTATTTATGAATCATAAACATGTTGTGGGCTATATAAGTAAAGTCAGGGCTCTCAAGCCTTATGCATTGACTGTGAGACACTTGCATTTCAACCAGTTCACATGTTCACACACCGCACCTTATGTTTGTCAAGCTGAGAAGTAACGGTTAGGGTTATAATTATCAATAAATAATGTACTTCCCTGTGAAACAATGATGCTGGATGTTTATTTGCATATCATGATATGGTGCAGCCTTTTAATAGGTTTCTGTTTTTCTGTTAATCCATTCATGGTGTTGAATAAGTCAGCAAGCATAAGTGTAAGGCTAGTGAGTGACTGGTGTTTTTGGGGGAGACTCCCTAGAGCTGGAGAGAAATACCTTAAGGCACAGGATGAAAAAATCCCAAATCTTCCAGGAAAAATGTCAGCATTATATGTATTTGCCACACAGAACAGAACAAAAAATTCCTTAGGGAATCACACGCCTACCATAGTCACTATACTACTCAGAACGCCTGGCAGCCACCAAATCAAACATAGGAAAAGGTCCGGATTTATAGCATTAGAATGTGGTAGAGACTAATATCCATAACGTACCATCCTAGAACACACTGTGCTCTAAAATTTAAGCCCAATTAAAATCTGAATATTAAATGAGGAAAATAATTTGATTTGTTCTTCTATCCCAAGTTGTGGTCTAAAAGCAATAAGACCACCATCCATTATACCTGCTTTGGGGAAAATGCACTCCTGTAGCCACTAGGGGAGCTCTCACCTCTTTATTTATGGGGGGCGGCATGATGGTGCAGTGGTCAGCACTGTTGCCTCACACCTCTGGGACCCGGGTTTGAGTCTCTGCCTGGGTCACGTGTGTGGAGTTTGCATGTTCTCCCCATGTCGTCGTGAGGTTTCCTCCGGGTACTCTGGTTTCCCCCCCACAGTCCAAAAACACGGTGAGGCTAATTGGAGTTGCCAAATTGCCCGTAGGTGTGTGTGTGAGAGTGACTGGTGTGTGAGTGTGCCCTGCAATGGGCTGGCCCCCCATCCTGGGTTGTTCCCTGCCTCATGCCCATTGCTTCCGGGATAGGCTCTGGACCACCCACGACCCAGTAGGATAAGCGGTTTGGAAAATGGATGGATGGATGATGACATAACTGGTCTGTGAACATTAGTGAGCATATGATGTAGACTGTCCAGGAATGTAATAATGTGTGCAGTGTTACATGGGCCCAGGGTTGCATGATGGTGAACAGCACCGTTCTGACTTATAGCTGCGCACATAGTTATGTTACCACCACACTGTCCTGGGACATTGATTATGGCACCGTGTACAATAATGTTCCTGCCATGCCAACGCGTTCACTGTTTCTGTCAAAAGGGACTCTGTAAATGTGCTTCATCCTGATTCTGTTGCATGCCAGTACACGAGATAATGCAGAGATGCTCACATTGTTCATGTTTTGGGAGATGGTGTCATCCTCTGTTATACACTGCTGTATTTCTCGTAGCCTAATGGAATTATTTGTGATCACCATATTAACTATATGGGTCTCTCGTTCTTCAGTGAACATTCTTCCTCTGCCCCCAGATTCTGGATATCTAGCAGGTCTGTAGAGTAACCATTTCAGTTTTTACCTGTACAGCATTGTTGTGTTTCTCATTAGAGTATAGTACTATTACAAAACGTACTGTGAAGTAACTGTACTAACCGATTCTCATTTGGAACCGTCCTTATGATGCCTGCTACAGCGTAGCGGCTCAGGTCAAACTGAACCCATTGGCCAGCTTCCCTCAGGGTCATTGCATGGTTGATCACATGATCCACTGTTGTAGCTCTGATGACATCAGTTATTCTATTTCTTCTTACCCGTCCTCCTTCCTCTTCACCTCCTCTATGGAAGATTATAAGCACAAAAATTCAAATGGCAATTCATTTTGCAATTGTCAATTCAATATTCAACCAGAGCATGCATTTGTCATTTCAATATTTAATCTGTGCATGTAATTTGAAAATACATTTTGCAATCGGCAATTCAATGTGCAAAGTGCTTATGCAATCCTTAATTCATTTCATAATGTTTTGAATAAAAAATAGAATGACAATTCACTGAATTGCATTTCGTTTTGCCATGGGCTTTTTGCCTCTTTATTCAAATGGCAATTCATTTGGCAATTGTCAATTCAATATTCAATCAGAGCATGCATTTGTCATTTCAATATTTAATCTGTGCATGTAATTTGAAAATACATTCTGCAATCGGCATTTCAATGTGCAAAGTGCTTATGAAATCCTTAATTCATTTAAAAATATTTTGAATAACAAATAGAATAACAAATCACTGAATTGCATTTCGTATTACCATGGGCTTTTTGCCTCTTTATTCAAATGGCAATGGCGTCCCCGGGAATTGCATTGCATGTTGGGGAGAAAACTCAATTTGCAATTCCCAACTGTCAGACCGCTCATCAAGGTGGACCTTCATTAACGACGTCACTTCCTTGTTTAGGGCCTCGCTACCATTCAACGGATTTGTTCGTTTAGTTAGAATGAGTAAACCCCCTTTATCTTCTTTATTATTTTTTTTTAATTTTTTTATTATTATTTATTATTTTTATTATTTGTAATAATTATAACTAGTTGCACTTTTCCTTATTTGATTGTAACATGCTGATTATATCATTGCAATAACATGCTTTTACCACAGGAGGTGTGATATATTGTTATGTAGACTTTTATAAGTAACTGTTTGTTTGAGTTTGTAATTGTTTTGCTCTAAATAAAGTTCTTTAAAACGTAAAAAAAAAAAAAGTTAGAATGAGTAATGGCGGCAGAAGAGCTTGCAGTAAATATTTCTGTCTTAGCAGATGACATAGAAATTAATCGGGTATCAGCAGTAGATGCGTTTGATAGGTTGTTTGTGTTGTCACAGAGGGTAGAGGAACTTACAATCTTAACTGGACTTGATACGAGAAGGGTGCAAACTAATGTAGCTCAGGCGTTACATCAAGTCATGCAGTTGGTTACCCTCTGTGACAACACAAACAACCTATCAAACGCATCTACTGCTGATACCCGATTAATTTCCATGTCATCTGCTAAGGCAGAAATATTTGCTGCAAGCTCTTCTGCCGCCATTACTCATTCTAACTAAACGAACAAATCAATGGTAGCGAGGCCCTAAACAAGGAAGTGACGTCGTTAATGAAGGTCCACCTTGATGAGCGATCTGACAGTTGGGAATTGCAAATTGAGTTTTCTCCCCAACATGCAATGCAATTCCCGGGGACGCCATTGCCATTTGAATAAAGAGGCAAAAAGCCCATGGCAAAACGAAATGCAATTCAGTGAATTGTCATTCTATTTTTTATTCAAAACATTATGAAATGAATTAAGGATTGCATAAGCACTTTGCACATTGAATTGCCGATTGCAAAATGTATTTTCAAATTACATGCACAGATTAAATATTGAAATGACAAATGCATGCTCTGATTGAATATTGAATTGACAATTGCCAAATGAATTGCCATTTGAATAAAGAGGCAAAAAGCCCATGGCAAAACGAAATGCAATTCAGTGAATTGTCATTCTATTTTTTATTCAAAACATTATGAAATGAATTAAGGATTGCATAAGCACTTTGCACATTGAATTGCCGATTGCAAAATGTATTTTCAAATTACATGCACAGATTAAATATTGAAATGACAAATGCATGCTCTGGTTGAATATTGAATTGACAATTGCAAAATGAATTGCCATTTGAATTTTTGTGCTTATAATCTTCCATACTCCTCATCCTCTAAATTCACCTCCTAGTCTTCATCCTCTTCCTCGCCCTTCTCTAATTCTCACTCTTCTCAGTCTTCCTTCTCCCTCCATTGTTCTCCACACTGAAAGCTTACTGTACCTGTGGCTTATTTATAGCGCTCATGCTGATTGCAAAGTGAACTAATTATCTAAAACCGTTTTCACATGTGACAGTGTGGCCAGACAGCTGGCAAAGTAGTGTAATCAATAGCTATAAATGTGTATAGTTTTACTAGGAGTGTGTTGATCATTTAGAAATTGTGTGTAAAACAGTGAGTTGTGTTTACAGTTCCGCAAAAAGAGTGCTGTGCAGTGGATTGTATTTACACATTTGCAAATTGTGTGTTACAAAAGTGCAAACTGAGTGCAAAACAGTGAGTAATTTTGCTATAACTATTAATAGTTTTATAAGAATCATTGTTAGTGTTTAAGTATTCAGAAAAACTGTAAAAAAATTAAACGGGGGTGACTGTCCATTAAGCTAATCTGCAATCCTATTACACATAGCATGACACAGTACTGTTTTTGACTTTTTCTTTAAATCCACCGCGATTGTGATGAATGGGGCAAGAGAACAAAAACCACAGAAATGGCTCTTTGCACGCTATCCAGTGACTACACGAGATGGTATAGTCTCTATGGTTTAACTAGAGATGGCATGGAGGAAAATGCTATGGAAAACTGATTATTTTGTGTCTCATGCCTGGGCTCTCTAGGAAAAGCATAGAGACCATATGTATCTCTACAATTGTGGAGATTTCTGTGGGGTGCACATATATAGTATATATCAAATTTATATTATATAGATTATATCTAAGCATCATTCATACTCAAGTGAGAAGACAGTTATAAATCCATGTTAAGAAAAGGTTTCTGTGTCGGAAAGGTACAGAAAGAGCCTAACGCAGGTTTACAGGAAACAATCATGTGGTGTAGAACACAAGGACATGGACAGAGAAAGGCAATGGCACAACCCCTCAATATGATCAATTCATCTACTCTGTGTCTTCCTCCCAGCTGTCAAAGTAATTGTCAGCAAATGATGTACTTGACACGTACATTATTTACGTGTCAAGCCGTTCGGACGTTTTAACACGTCATGTCCAGTTACGTGTACTTTACTGTTTACAGTAACTGGCAGTCATTGGACATAGTGCAATTATTATTATCATCATTATTTGTTATTATTATCCATCCATTTTCCAAACCGCTTATCCTACTGGGTCGTGGGGGGTCCGGAGCCTATCCCGGAAGCAATGGGCACGAGGCAGGGAACAACCCAGGATGTGGGACCAGCCCATCGCAGGGCACACTCACACACCATGCATTCACACATGCACACCTACAGGCAATTTAGCAAGTCCAATTAGGCTCAGCATGTATTTGGACTGTGGGGGGAAACCGGAGTACCCGGAGGAAACCCACAACGACATGGGGAGAACATGCAAACTCTGCACACATGTGACCCAGGCGGAGACTCGAACCTGGGTCCCAGAGGTGTGAGGCAACACTGCACCACCATGCCGCCCCACTCTCAAGACCACATTATCTAATATAATCTCAATATGTGACTGTGTATATTTCTCACACAAGGATAACTGAGAGGTTATCTGATAATGCTCCAGTCCAGTGTCCATAATATACACTTCTTCATTACGCTAATCGTTATCAATCGCATTTTCAGATGCAGAACTATGGGGACAGAAGCAAAAAAGTTACTCATTGATGCCTTTAGTGTAACTGAGCTACAAAAAATTACATCTGCTCAATTTTTGCTCCACTTCTCTTTTCCTGCATTTCCATGAAACGTTCAAGTTGGCGTTGGGGCTTGTGGTCAACCAATAGGAAAAGTTTATCACTATAAGCCCCACCCAGTAAGTCTTGGTCGAGAAAAAAGTATGTTCTTTTTGGAACTAAAAAATGGTTCAGGAACTACCTCCTAAGACCTTCAATTGGGCCAAGTTCGTGCAGTAGGAAATCGCCTTATGACCTGCACCCACAATGGCTTGTTTAGAGACACCGGTTCAGCTGCCTGTATGCTTTTTCACCTGCGGCAGAAACAGCAGGCAAACCAGCACAAACAAGGTACGAACATGCAGTAATGGGGGTTCAAATCCCCAGACAGCGCCACCCACTGGGCCACATAGCATTTCATTTATCTGCAAATATATATTTAAACCTTTGAGGTCCATCTCAGGCTCTCAAGCAGAGATCAGGTCACTGAAATCTGAAGCAGTGTGTTACTAATCTTACTAAAGCATGACAGAAGTGCTCACTTCTTTAACATTTATTCTGTGATCAAAGCATTGACTGCAAAAAACAAGGAGACCATAACATCTCTAAAAGGTGAAAACACTAAATGTCAAGCGCCCCCTACTGGCTGGCTGCAGTACCATTATTAGCACCACCCATCCGCATGTCTTTCAGTGGTAAGAGGCGATTTTCCACATCACTTTCACTTTTCCCCCCCCCCCCCCCCCCCCCAAAGGGGGTTCTTTGTTTCTACTGTGCAAAATAAGTAAGTAAGTAATACTTTAAGGTATTTTGTGTCATTAATGTATGATTTAAATGCAGGTAGTTTTATTACAGTCAGCTTTTATTCACAGTGAGTAGCTTGTCATCATGAAGAGGAAATGTGACAATCGTGAGGTTTTGGGCAACCACAGAAAAGCAGGAAAGTAGAGACAGTGAGATAATTAGTGCCAGTCAGATGATAGACGTATACAGTATGTGAGTCAAGGGTTCTTCATATATTAATCATTCCCATTCAGATAACAAATCCTGAGAGATCCATTCCTGAGCGTCATGGCAAGAAACACCACTTGTTTACTGATAACTGCTTTCATGCAAATTCTGCTGTGCTGAGAGCAAAGATGAAAAGGGAGAGACAGCAAGAGGCTGCTGACGGCAGAAAATGCAGGTGACATGGAGGGGAGTGAGAAAAGGAGCAAATATTGATGGTTAAGAGTGAATAATGACGTCACAGCAGCCTGATCCTGATGTTAGTTTAATATGTTTCTTAGTTTGGCCTGATGTGTGTATTTCAGATACAGCATTTAATCAGGGAGACTGAGTGTGAGTCAATGACAGAGAGAGAGAGAGCAGACAGGCAGGTGAAGATGAAGGTGTATTAGGGAGGAGGGGGGAGGAGCTTGGACCTTCACCAAATCAGCCAAATGTAAATGTCACGTCTATCAAACAGGAGACCCTGCTTTCAGGAGAAATGGTTTAAAGATCACACTGGGCTCCCTTACAGCCCCCCCTCGTCTTAAGGGGGGTTCTTTGTTTCTACTGTGCAAAATAATTTGTAGCACAAATGTCTAAACTGGCATGAAAGACACATTCAGCTCTTGTGAAGACTGGCATGTGAAACTGGAAAAGGCACTGGGGAAATTCAGTGCACATAAAGACAGGCAGTGCCACAGATTAGCACTGATGACATGGATTCAGAAGATCAATCCTGTTAATATTCAACCTTCAGATGAGCTGGAAAGAGCAGCAGCAAGTGAGGAAAAATCTTCTGAAGTTAAGTACTTGGCACGGCAAGGCCTGGCTTTTCGAGGTGTTGGTAAGGAGAGTGGGAATTCTGATCCTTCCTGATCCTTTTGGTTTTGATGTGTGTGTTGTAAAAAACCCTATTTTCCACCCGTGTCATGTACTGCCGCAACCAGAAGAGGGCAGAAGATATGGCACAAAAACAAACGAAGAAGCCTAACTTTAAAAAAACTTCAAAAAACATCAAGACTCATCCAGCATGGGGTGGTGGGTTAACGAATAACACAAACAATCAAAGAATAAGCAAACAAATGAGAGAAAAGATGCAGAGATGACTGAGAAGCAGGGGATGACTGGAGAAAAGACGACAGGACCAGAAGACAGGAGGGATACAGGGAGAGCGGAGAAGACAGTATAACTGAAGAATGGGAGAAGAGGAGAGACCGCAGAGGAAAGAGAACATAGATGACTGGAGGGGAGGGAATATAGGAGCAACAGAGAGAAGGAGGAAGGGCTGCGGAGGAGAAGACAGGATAAGAGGGGAAAATGTGAGCAGAGAAGGACAAACACCCCCACTGCCCAGCAAAGTGCACTTGTAAGTAAACCACAATTTTAGCCTTGGGCTCAATATCTGGACTTGTCTCTGTGTAGCAATGCATAGAATCCCTGACACTGGTTATGACTGTACTGTATTAGTCCTAAACCTGCCATTATAGTGTAAGAAGAAAAGATTTTTTTTTTTTTAAATAAATCATTTTAAAAAAAGGTAGAGCGATGTAGCCCCCGGAGAAGTCCCCCCCCCCCCCCCAAAAGCCCTGTTTGTTCCCTTCTAGCTTCCAGATGAAACTCACAATGCACCCCAACGCCACCTAACTTCTCTTCCACATGATGCACCTTATTTACCCTTTGAATCCTGTCTATTATTGAGCGTTTTTCTATCCATTTGATTATCAGCTTATTACACTGTATGTACATTAGTCAGCCATTTTCCGGACAGTCTGGGCTACTCAGATATGTCATAATTCGATTTGTAAATGCTGACAGTCTTGATATTATCCTTCTTATCAGGAAAAACTACTTCTGCATATAGATATTTCTCAATTTTTAGTCTCATCTAATATAAAAATTGGCAGGTAGTACAAATATAATCTTATAAATGCTGAGATTAGAGTATCTGCAATGCAGGAATGCAGGGGTTTCATTGGGGCCCTTTCTATGGCTTAGTACTGTGAAGGAGTACATGGTTAGTGTCAGGCGCAAATGAATATCTTTGATTTTGCATCCATTTGGTAACTTGTTGAAGTTGTCTGATCAGGGGCGCCGCTAAGGGGGGGAAAGTTGGGACAATTCTAAGGGCCCACGCCCTTTAGGGGCCCCCAGAGATCTGAATGGGTGTGGTAGGGGGGCCCAACCTCATATTTTGTCATAGGGCCCAAAATTGCTAGCGGCGCCCCTGTGTCTGATAGTCAGTAATACATGGTTTAATTAATATGATTCTTTATTTACTACTTTATAACATCTGAAAAAAAATGAAATAGGAAAGCTTATTTTAATTTATGGTCCACTGGATAAACACAGACATTACAGACGGTTTTAGAGTCTAATGCTGAATGTTTTTGCTATCATTTTTCTGCCTGCATATGCTATGATTGGTGCAGTGAAATTTGAGAATGTGTTTGTGGTCAGTATCATAGCCTCAGACAACAAACCAACGCTGTAGCGTGTCACTGTGTTTACATGTGAGAGGGGTTCCAGTTACATAATGGACTCGTTCTAATTGTTTTGACGGAGCTCGACAAACCTAAAAAATAAATGCTGGTTTTATCAAAAACTATGTCATATAGCTATATTCCAGATTTATTACAGCCAAACACATCTCGGAGCTCCGAGGAACCTCCTTCTCCCTACATTTCCCTCCTTCACACTCTTCCCTCAAATACTGTTACATTTGTCTTTTTTCCACACTCACACCCTGTCTTGATCATACTCTGACTGCATGGCATCCATATGCAGGGCAAACTATTTTACAGTCTTATCTAGTATAATAGGACATAAACATTGAATTTGATAGTTATCTTTTATTTACACATTAGAACACAACACAGGAACATGAAGGGATCGTTTGCATTTGCAACCAACACCTCCGCAAACCCCCCTACGGAATACTGGCCGCGGACAGGGGTGGGAATCCCCAAGCTGGAAGACTGTACTGCGTCATGTTAACATTAGCTAGCTAGTTAGCATGGATACAGAGTGCACCGGACTACAACTATAAAGGACGTAAGGTGTGTGATATAGTAAAACACTTACTAACAGGTAATGCACGTTAGCATTACGTTAAATGACAACTTTACCTGTTACCAGAATAGCCTCCTACACGTTCGCCGAATGACAGCAGGCAGAAGGCGGTGCGTTTTTCAGAAACACACCGGAGTTAAACTTACGCCGCGTTATTTACCAGCACTTGTAACACCAACATTTGCAGCCATTAACTCATATGTGGTAGTAACACTGAAATTACTTTCTCTGCGTCAAAATAAGGCAACACTGTGATTTTGATACTTTATCATTTATACTTAACTGTACCTTCCTCCCATTCCTCCGTCTCTGCTTATTGACATTTAGGAGAGTGTCAGATATAAATTAACGATGAAAAATTATCAAACACTTAAGAGACAGACACAACACTGAAGAGATGACAAAGACACAGTTTGAAAAGTAAATATATGTTTTATTGTAAATCTCTTATCTTAACTTAACCTATCTTATACGTTAACAGCCTATCTTATCATATGTTAACCTATCTTATATTTTAACTTAGCCAATCTTATGATATTTTAACTTAGCCTGTCTTATCATATGTTAACTAATCTCATTATGTTTTAATTTATCTTATCTTAATCTATTTCATCTAAGCCTCTTATCCGATCCTATCTTATATCTATAATAATCCTTAAACAACATCTCTACTATCCCTCCGTCCCCGGCCATAACCCTCAAGTCCATCACCAATGTCTCTGTCAGTTTTCCGTCCCCGGCCATAACCCACAAGTCCGTCACCAGTAATGTCTCCGTCAGTCCTCCGTTTCCGGCCATAACCCATGAGTCCGTGCATTCGCTGCAGGAGTTGCTGCTCGGCGGATGGCTGACGCTGCCCCTGGCCTCTCTCTGCTCGCAGGGCGCAGGAGCCGTTGCTGTCCGGACGACGGAGGAACTTCAGCTGGGGCCTCCTCCTCGTCGCTCCTTCTTCCTCCAGCGTGGGTAGCCTGTCCCTCCCGCTCCACGGACGAACCCTCTGGCCCCGGTGATTTTCTTCTATTCCAGTCTGGACAGCCGGTTGTTAAAACAAGGAAAGATTATTGATATAACACATTTTATGCTCTAATTAAAGTGCTCTAATAAGGTCTCTTAAGCCAGGGCTTTACCTTCGGCATGTCAGACACCCTCCGTGTCGATTGAGGCTTTTCCGTCTCTTCCTTCTTTATCACACCTTCCTTCGTTGATATTTTCACTTTAATTATGATTTTGATTTTAATCTTAACTATTTTGCTGTCGTTGTTCTCCATTGTGAAGACTCTCTTCAAAATACAAGCTTTCCCTCAGATGATCGGAAGAAGTGTGAGAAGATAAGTACATGTGATTCAAAAGTAACCAAGCTGTTGTCACGGACGCCCATTCGTACCATAACAGACAATGCGATCCTATGCAGCTCGTTGGTGACTTTCGGCCGCGTTCGGCTCCGACTGACCGGTCGTAGGTCCGATTCGGCTGTAAGCAGGTTGCCAACTCTGACGCATCTGGCGCGAGACTCGGACTTTAAGATTCAAACGCTCACAGCAATAAATCTTATGGAGAATCTCTGTTAATCCATTTAAAACCTAAAACTGGCTACATCAAAAGCGTTTGGGCAGTTTGTAAACCCTAAAGACTATTTACAAGGTAATAAAACCGTTATATAAATGTGAATACGTATGTAGACTTGTAGCGAAATGAAAATCTCACGCCAACCAGAACTGACCAAAGTTGGCAACCCTGCGTAAGTCGGCCCTTTATTTTATATGCAAAAATGATTATATGCAGGGGGCACATAACTGGTGTGAAAGTACTTATTCGCTGTTTAAACCGATACGCGCGGTAATGTCTTGTAGCAGCGCAAATACGTGTTTATTTAATGTGCATTCGCGCTGTTATGACAAGAAATCATTGTGTATTTTAGCCTTCGTGCCTGCAGAAGTAAAAATTAGCTACATAAATGTTAAGATGCACAGTAATTTTTTGTCATAACAGCGTGAATGCACATAAAATAAATACGCATTTGCGCTGCTACAACAAGGAATTGCCGCGAGTGTACGGGGAATGCGTACTTGCGCACCACGCAGTTATGTGCTCTCGTTATCATATGTATAGTATATTGTACAATAAATGTTATAACAGTTAAGTTGTATTGTTGGGTCTTTTTTAATCATAATTTTCTTCCTTCATTCCTGCCGACAGTTGGGGCAGAGACTGTCATACGCTCTCGGTAACACTCACAGCCAGATGCCGCGCTACAGTGAAAGATTTACAAATGTGACAAAAGGTCTTCTGTTTGTCCATTAATTCCTAAATAGAGTTTTAATCCCGTTTACATGAAAAGCTGTACTTATTGTGTCCCTGACTATTCCAAATTTCTTTTTGCAGCAAACTGACAAACCGAATAAGCCCAGGACACTGGAAAATACTTGAAAAACATGGTAAAGTAGATTCCAGCATTTTCTGTCGTTACATTTGTATTAGAATTGTAACAAATGTCTTCGTTAGTATTATATTGTATTTTGCAGGATGTTCCTCAACAGATTGGTGGACTGTGGTGCGTTCATGTTGATTGTTGTCACGGATCGGGGAAGCAGGAAGACGGAGAATCGGGAAACAAAGGCTTTATTGGGGAAACCAGCTAGGAACACGGGGCAATAGAAGTAGCGACTTAAATGACAGGTCTGGGGAAACATATTTTGACGCGGAGTTAAATACGCGGAGCAGTGGACGAGCGCCCAAGACAACTGTAACACAGACCACCTTGAATTGTTGGACATAACACTTGTGATACAGAGAATGTATTGAAGTTTTTCCCCCTTCCTCTCCCTTTTATCAGTATGCACTCTGCATGGCCTTGGTGTGTCTTGAGTATTACAAAATGCACCATGAACTGTCTATATTATATATCTATATTATATTTTTATTTATGTCATAATATGTGATCTTGATCTTTTGTTTTGCAGTGAGTTGGAGGGATTTGACAAAAACATCCTTTTAGAAATGCGTGAGGAAGTAAGTTCTTTTCTTTTTGACAAGTAGTGTATCTGTCAGGTTTGCGACACAACAGAGAAATTAAATATTTTATTTCACTCTGGTCTCCAGCTCACCGCTCTCTGTTACATTTCCATGGCCATGTTGTCCGATAGTATTATTGGATTTTTCTATACTATAGTTTTTTATGTTTAATTATTGCACGCTATATAAATTGTTATAATAGTTTATTTTTCCTTTTGATGTGTGTGTGCTTAAAAGTATTAAATAGGAGTAATAGCAAATACAGTTTCCTCAGTAATGTATTTCATGAAATGATATTTTCCCAACAAAACCCATGTTTGCATTCAAGTCTCTTATGGTTTGTACATAATATTTGCAACAATTGTAAATATTTTGCAGAATATGTACTACAAGCCTCTCCAGTTGCAGCCGCACCCATATCCAAATTCATATATGATATCTTTGTATATGTGTGTTTCAACATTCCTAAAAACCCTTAGGTTACATAATATATCCAAATATAGGGAATTTCAGTACGAGTCCTGATGTATTATCCATAATGCTGTACTTGCCCTACACACGGTGAGTTTGTAATAGAATCTTAGCCAGTCATTACTGGGTAGTTGTCACGTGTTGAACTCGGCAATTAAAACCCCTTTTTGTAAAATGTCTCTCCTTTGTTACCTACAGTGAGGCTTTGGTTAACTGAAATACACATGAATTATATTTAAAAGCAAGACATTTTTATCCAAATCCACATTAATATGATGGGGAAAAACGTTATGGTCATATAGTAGTAATGACCTTATAATGATGCTGCAAGGCTGTATCTCAGCTTCCCACATACAGGTGCTTCTTGACTGATTATACATTATAAGAGGCATGAATAAATAAAGCACATGAACACAGTAATCTCACCTGATCAGCAGCAAACCTTCCTTAATGATACAACGGTATTTAGTACTCAAACATTAATCGGCAGGGGGTGTAGTGTTCCTGTATATGCAACATAGCAAACAAGGACTGTAAAGGTTATTTTAAATTATGCCCAGTATCCATTAAAACATGGCAGATGGGCGCCCCACCCTGGGTTGTTCCCCGCCTTGTGCTCATAGTGTCTGGGATTGGCTCTGGACCTCCCTGCCACCCTTAACAGAACCAGTGGGTGCAGAAGATGGATGGACTTTAAACATCATGTTACCTTAGCAACAGCGGTATGTCAGATTGTCTACAGAGCCTATGTGGAAATCTCTACCTGTCTTCTTCAGATTGACTGGCAGAGTGCCACTAGACACCATGATACTGTGTGATTCTTTAAATTAGGACCCATGGCAAACATTAACTGAATAAATAGTTTGTCAGAACTGTATATGTGGAATTGGGTGCTTTTGATTGGGGTCACCGGGGACCCAAAGCATTTGTTTTTTTTAAAAAACTCATCAAAAGAGCAATTGAAAATATGATACTGATTCATAAATAATTGGAATTTTTAAAAGCACCTGTGAGATATGACAAAAATATACACCTCTAGAGTCTTTGCAGCCCCCAGTTGGTTGGATGAGAGTTAACATCTCTGTAGATAGACAAGATGTTTCAGACAAGGCGTCAGGCAAAATCTCTCATTTTAACCATTTTATTTAGATAATTCATGCTAAAGCTCTTGATTTGATAGATTATTTAGATTATTTCCTACAGATTAGTATGAAGTCTCTCCTGTGTTGAATTTGGTACATCAGAGTGACCAAGGATAATCCCTCCTGTTTAATATAATAATATTAAATATTAAGTTGTAAGTGATATGGTCGGGTTACTGACACAGGGCCAGTTTCTTTGCTAAATCTAACATGACAAGTGGAACATTCCGTCTTTCTCTCTCAATCCAAGTCTTCTCTCTAAACCAGCAAACTTACAATCATTTAACCGTAATTTCCGAACTCGACTCCATCTTCTCAGTATGTCATTTACCTTCATCTTCACCTAGTTTACAGTAACACTATCTGACGCTACAATACTGTAAGAGAGGAACACTTCTCCCCAATGATGCAGGTTTGTGACTCAACTACACTGGGCACCAGGTATAAGAAACAGCTCACAACAGAGATATAGCAATAAGCCTTTATTACCAGGATTCCACAATTCAGCGTCCCTGACCCAATAAGTAAATGGAGCACCCAGGCAACACAGTAACCCCCCCCACACAATGATCTCAGCACAGCAATCTCTAAAACACTTGGGAAAACATTTCACACTCACCTAAAACACCCGGCTAAAGTTCACACGTGGACAATAAAAAGGCCTGGGCAGCTCACATCAACACAAGGGCCATGAACACCAAAATCACATGTGGTTCCTCCTAAATAACACATAAATACACAAGGAAAAACATCAATTCATATCAAACAATATTATTTAAATTAAGTAGTTGGGGGAAGACAGCCCAATCCCCCGAAAACAAAACCCACAACACAAACAATAATCCAACTCCTAGAAGGAACCACAAACCTTTCCTGTGGCGCCTGGAATCCACGTCGCTGCCACCAATCGCTGACCGGCGTCATTAGCTTCCCAACTCTGCGCACCCCAATAACTCGCCGTATGTCCCACAATGCAGTAATTTTCCCCCAGCGCACGCGCTTCTGCATCTGGCAGCTGCAGCATGGACTCCAAGCATCACCGAGCATATGGGGCCCCCCCTTACTCCTTCGCTGACAATTTATGTTGTTCATCCTTCCCCCTCACAAGTGTTTCCTTTTAACCCTTATCACCATCACAATCCCCACCTACACATGCACCCATCCAAGCACACACTAAGATTTTATATGCTTGTATAGTTGTGTTACTTTCTGCATGCTATAATTTTGTTTATTCCTTTCTGAATCTATCACTCCTTTTTTTTCTTTTTCCTGTCTTTTTTTTCTCCTTTTCCTTCTTTTTTCCCCTCCTAATATGTCCCTCCACTACGGCCAGCTCACCCACTGCAATGTTTTTACATGTGTTAAAACTGAAATAAATAAATAAAATTAAAATATTTCTAGAGCCTCTTGATATGGGAAGTCGGAAACGTCAGGCCTATTTATTGAGATCCGCATACAAGCTACAAGATGGTCTCCTGGCAGCCTATTGCGGATGTTTGGCTCGAGGTGAAAATATATGAACTGCTAGGCTTTAAAAACGATAGCTGATAGCATAAAATGGTGATAGTTTAAAGCAGAAAATTCCATTGTGAAACGTCTTTATCACCCTTTAAAAAAACGCAGATATTTTTCTCTGCTTTTCAGGTGGCTGACGCTACATATTTTCTGACGCGCCCTCTCTGTCCGCTGGTGGGAGTGTGCTCACCTGTGTGTGCGCGCACGTGTCTGTGAGCGCGCATCGGGACGGAACTCCGCCATGCGCGAAAGTGTAGAGCAGGGGTGTCCACACTTTTTCAGCTTGCGAGCTACTTATAAATGACCAAGTCAAAATGATCTACTATAAAAATGCAAAACATATTGTTATTTATAGATTTATAGATATTCGTTATTATTTATTGTTGTTATTATTATTATTATTTAATATTGTTTATCATTGTTATTAATTTCCCTTTGGCATAAATTAAGGATTTTTGCATTGAACTGGTGTTTAGTTCCTTCACCTTTCTCTTTCTCAGCTCGCTTTTCGGAGGGAAGTTAATGCCGTAGTTTTTATGAGCAGTCCGAAAATGCTGCTCCACATTTCCCTTCTTCGAAATAGCAATGGTAGACTGACAGATGAAACAAACGCACTTCGAATATGACCTTGTGGGGAAAAAAATACTCCTCCTTTCATTCCGTATGGAAGTGGTAGGTTATTGGCTTCGTACTTGGTCCTGCTCCCCCATTCAGTTTTATACCCTCTCTTAAGTTTAGTAGAAATAAATTGGAGGCGACTCGGTTGCTTACTGGAGTTTTGCAGCAGCTGGCGCGGTTGATCGCATCATTGTTCCTCTATTTTTTATGTCATGCGATCTACTCAGTCTTTGCGATCGACCAGTAGATCGCAATCGATGTATTGGGCACCTCTGGTATAGAGACAAAAATGACAAGCTGTTGTGCAAATAAGATAAATAACAAAAGGCTATTTAATCTGTTTATTAAAAGGACAATGTATAGAGCTCTTCTATAGTAAAAGTAATCTTACAGTAAATGACTTCTGCTGTGATCTGACGCTATATAGAAAATTTAATTAAATAAGATTAACTTGACCTTCTGCGGGGGGGCACCCTAATATAATGATAGGGGAAACACTGCTGTCTGTCTGCCATAAAATAAATAAAAGGGGGAATTGGAATTGCATATGACTATGGAGAGAATGGTTGGCTATAGTGAAAAAGGTGTGGAAATTTTTACTAATTCACATAAGGGACAGCATAAAGGGTTGTTTAATTCAGCATCGGAGGAATTCATATATTTGTGTGATTATGATAATCACACTATTATAACTTGATTGTACATCTCTTGAATTAATTACAGTGTCATGTATAACACTACACTTTTTAATACATTGTTTGGCAGAAGAGACTGCAAAACTGTAGTGCAGGGGCGATTCTAGGTTCAGAGCTTTGGGGGTGCTGAGCACCCAGGGAGCTGTCCAGCAAGGCAAGATACACTTTACTCGTCACAATGAGACTTTTTCCCTGCCTCTTTCAGTCCCCGCATCCTTAAATGTCTCCAGTTGTCCCGAGTTCTATCTGACTGTCTCCTTTGTGCATTTAAACCCCTGTTCCTCCCTGTTCTTTTCGTCTGTTGTCTTCGTCTCCGTCATCAGTCATCATTTTACCATCTCTGTGCAAGTCTGCAAATTTCTTTATTAAATCCTAAGAGTTTCTCTGTGCCTGGGTCCTTGTCAAAAAACATGACATGACTGTTTTGTACATTTTAACAATTTAATTCCAACATTTGTCTAAGAAAAGCAAAACACTTTTTGGAAAAGTCTTTAACAAGACCATCAAATTTGATAAAGGTTTTTTTTTTTAAATGCTGCAAAAGACCACAACTGCAAAAGAAGAATGGATTGGAATAAAAAAATACATATCCTAACCTTAATTACCGGAGGAGAGTAATGAATGATGCTAATAGTGAGTAAAAAGTAAACGGAGTGCATTTTTTGGACAGGGATTCACTCTTAATGTGTATGTATAATATAATACAGATACATAAAAAATACCCTCAAAAATAGAACAGTGTGAAATACACAAATGTACAAAATATTAATAAAAAAAATTATAAAGATGGAGGCAACTTTGCCTATGGTACAATGTATGCAATGTATGAAAAGATCTTTACTGCAGATACTACTATGACTCTGCAGATTTGTTTTTTTATTTTAACCTATGTCGCCTCACCTTGTGCCTGGCAAATCTGTCTGTCACTTTTTGGTGGTCAACTCTCTCAAGCATCTCCTTCTCAACTGACATCACAGCCAGGTGCTGGAGTCTGCTTTGACCCATGGTCCTTCTCAGCCAGGTATGGAGCCGACGCAAGACACTGAAAGATCTCTCACAGCTACAGCTGCTAACTGGGATTGTTAGGGCAACCTGAATAACAGTTTTCAGTGTGGGGAAGATCTTCTTATCCAGAAGTTTGTATAATGTTAACATATCTGGAATGGCACCAGCCTCACTCTGGAGCTTCAAAAAGTTTTTGGCAACTGCAACTTCCTCTAACTGAAGTTCAATATGCTAATGCAGTGCCAGGGCTGACAAATGAGGCTCAGACAAGAATTGGTTTGAGGTTGGACTACACGCCTGAATCCCATTAAGCAATTCCTGACTAACACCAGAAAAACGCTTCTCAAGTTCAGAGATCATTCTGTCCAGACAAGGAAACAACAATTTCCTTTTAAGCTCTTCTGACACAGAAGAGCCACAGACTTCACTGCCTGCCCCACAGGTTGACTTAACAACAAATCCATCTATTTTCTTTCGTTTCTGCCTCTGTCCAGAAGACTGCTCCAAAACAGCTACCTGGTTTGCCTCACACAAAGCCTTTGTCCTTGCATGAATATCAGTAGCAGTGGCATCACTGCGCTTCTGCTTCAGAGTCTCAACCACCGCATCTTTGTATGTCTGTGCCTGAGCAATATCTATGGTCTCCTTTTGTAGGTATCTGTGTAAACATGCGGTTACAGACAGTAGATCCTTGAAAACAATCAGCAAATACACTGAGGAGAATTTACTGAGTTTTGCCTTTAATCCCACCGCAATAGGTGTGTTGATAGTGGAGAGGCACTCAATTATGGCATGGAAGTTGTTAAGCACAGCCGTTACTGAACGAACCTGGCATGCCCAGCGTGTGTTTGACAGTTGCACAAGTTCACTTTGCTCCAATCCTAATTTCTTCTGAGTGTCCATGAACTTATGATGGTTTACAAGAGACACACTAAAGAAGGAATGGAGACTTTCAAGCATGTTAAAGAACTCTACAGTTTCAGAAACAGCTCTGCATGTGTGACATAGGATGAGATTTAACTCATGTGCATAGCAATGAACATATATTGCCTCAGGGTGCTTCTTTTGAAAATGGGATTGCACCCCCCCAACTGTTCCGCTCATGACAGCTGCTCCATCATAGGTCTGTGCCACACATTTCAACTGCTCAATTCCCTTTTCTTGCAGCTGATTCTCAATAGCAGCATTTATTGAGGCAGCATCAAACTTTGGCATCTCTGTCAGGGCTAGGAAGCTCTCTTTAACTTCCACAGACACATACCTCACGCAGAGGGCCAACTGTTCTGTCTTTCCATCTCTGGCCTCATCAGCCATAATGGCATACATCTGTGATTCCGTCATCTCATGAACAATAGCTGCAGTTACCTCTTGTGAACAACATTCAATCATCTCATTCTGACTACTACAAGAGATGTATGTTGTGTTTGATGGGGGTGTGTACCTCTGCAAGAATCGATCAAACTTTTCCAAAAGTTTTATACACTCACGGAAATTCCCTTTATTGACACTCTCTTCTGTTTCTTCATGACCTCTAAATGATATTCCTTGCTTCCCCAAAAAGCAGGTCACTGCCACAATACGTTCTAGGTACTCCCTTCTTTCACTTACTTCTGCGGCACTTGCTGCCTCTATCTGTTCCACAATATTGCCTTGTGACAGACTTGCTTTGTAGCTGTTCCAACAAACTACACTGTCCTTGTGTGACTGAGTGGATTCATGTTTTTGAAACTTGCTCAGTGCCTTTTGCCAATTACTGACTCCATCATTCACTAATGTGTCATACCTAAGACTTTTGCCAAAGACTCGACAAGCGTAGCAGAAAGCAGCATTTTTTTTGGAAGAATATTCTAACCATTTAAAGCTTTTGAACCAGTTTTCTTGGAAGGATCTTTTTTGTGTGCCAACCTGAGTGAGAGGGTACTGGGACAGTTTTAACTGTTTAGGACCAGTAGTCTTATCCCTCAAATCAAGAGCCATATCTTGAACATCTTTGGACTGCTGACTGGAACTCTGCCCTGTCTGTCTCTCCTCATCTCTTTCCCTGGTTGGTTCTTTCTGCCTCTCCTCATCTTGTTCCCTGGTCTGCTTTCTCAGAGTCTCTCCCTGTTCTTCGCCTCCTTGTGTAATGAGATTAACCAAACAGTAAATCATATCGATAAATAGGAAAATGTAATGAAGGTGTCCTGTTTACATTTCAGAATGAAGTCTAATGATATAAGATCATGATTCTCAAACTGTGGTACCTGGTACGTGAGCTCCCCATTGTGGTTCTTGGAGGAAAGTTATAAGCATCTTTTGAAAATAAAAATACTTCAAATACAATGTACAATTCAATCAAAAAAGTGCAAAACTTTGAATTAAAATACCTAAAGTACACTAAATTCATATTTCGAATATACTAAGCATTGTCTTCCCTTTTCTTCTTGTTTCAATGTCAGCCTGCTAAATTTTCACGTTCTTAGGATGCTCATTCTGACTTAATGCACTTACTTTTTAGCGTAACTTTTCATTTTAGGAACAGATTAAAATTTTGTCTTGTAAGATTTATGAGTTTCATGCTTTCATAGTGGTACTTGGGAGAGCTTAACATTTTCTCAGGTGGTACACGCTGTAAAAAGTTTGAGAAACACTGATAAGGCAAGTTTATGTGCTTTTGGAAAACATTTAAAGCTGCTGTACAGAAACTATTAAATAAACTAGCTTAAAACATTCTTAGCATATATATAAACTGAGCACTCTGCTTCTCTTTACAACTCCTCACTCCACCAGGACACTGTTTGGCACTTTCTGATAGTGCGCAAATGTGGGGGGCACGTACTGCGGCAGTCATACAGACTAGATGGTCCAAAAGGTGACCTACCTACTATTGGCTGAGGTTTTGTAGATTTGTGGCTGAACCACAAAAAATATATCATTAATTTTATTCTGCCCAATTAATGATAATAATGTTATGTTGGAATATTGTTAAAGAGGGGCAAAAACTGCTTCAACACAGTTTGTTTTGCAAATTCTGTATAGCAGCTTTAATATAGAGAGAACACAACTTCCAGATTGTATGAGTAAAATTAGGATCTTTTTCTGTCAGTTTAACAGTTTCTGTTTTGCCTGTCACTGACTATTCCCTGTTTGTTTTCTTACCTGGTTCTTCCTGACCTTGTACTTTCTCCTCACTGTCTGCTCTTTCCTCTCTCCCTCTTGACAATCATACACAAATATATTGTATTCAATTAGATAAAGAAATTACATTAATATAAAAAAATACTATTAACATCACTAATAAAAAAACTCTTCTCTCAGTGTACTTTCAATCAAAAGGCAAATAACCAAGCCACGTGTACATTTAATAAAATATATAACTATTTAAACACTGATCCAACATTATTCTTGATTGACAGATCATGATCTTCTACTTTTACCTGAATGCCCGTCGTTTTTTTGAAAAAACTTCCTTATATCCATTATGAACCTAGCTGTCTTTCTGTGCAAAATACACACACACACACCAGAAGTTATAAAGTTAATGGGCATCCAGTCAGTTAGCTACCTTAGGTTTAATATTCGGAACATGAAAAAATAACCAGCTTCTCTCGTTCCATTTCAAAGAGGACTGGTGAAACGGTTGGCAATTTAAGTTTTTAGATTTAGGCTATATAAATTTCAGTGGGAGCAACAGGACGGTCAAAATGTTGCTGATTTTCCTACAGAGTAGGGCGGATTGTAGGGTAGCAAACATCGTCAGAAAACGTGTTTTCAACACTGCAGTTTACCTGTGAAGGTAATGTTTTTCAGCTAATAAGAGACATGGTCAGACTCCTACTACCTAACTATATATAGAAAGAGTTACTGAAGGTTAAATGCAGCTAACATGTCCTGTTTTAAGCCAAGTACTCACACCACTGCTGCAATGGGTCTCAGCCACCATTGCTCTGGCAGAAGCGCTGGAGCCAGTCAGAGTACCGGAGAGTGAAGCTGGAACGAACCATTTTTCGGGGCTGGGGGGGGGTATCTATACTAGTTATTAAAATATTACATCTGAATGATTTTTCATATTTTAATACTGTCTCACATAAACAGCATGAACTGTCAAAAAAAGTTAGAAATCTTTAGAAATCCTTGGGGGTGCTTTTATTCATTTTGGGGGTGCTGAAGCAGCCCCCAAAAATGGGCTAAAATCGCCCCTGGGCAGGACCCTGTTAACCCTAATCCAGGCAAAGTTACAGGGTCCTCTCTGTTTCTCTTCATATGGGTCTTTGCAGACATCCAGACATGAGCTTGTTTTGCTCAGTGAGTAACACCATGGCCCCACAATTACGGAGCTGTGAGTTCAGTTCTGACCCTGACAAAAAATCAGTATGATGTTGCAAGTTTTCTGTGTTCACTAGTTTCCATCAACAGACTGTGTGAACTGTGACTGTGTGTAAACTACTCTGGGTACCTTGGGTCCTGTTGTAAGCTCCCAGCACAGCAGTTCCCTGTACTGGAGAAGCAGTAATGGAATATGAATGGGAATCTACAGTAGATGTACTGTTTACAGTGAAATGTAGTTCAGAAAAAGAGAGATTGTCAACCTTGAGAGGATCACTTACCTCAGCAGTGACATTCATGTCTCTCGTGCCTCTTCCTATCATGTCAGTAGATGGATTGGGAGAACATGGGGGTCATGTAGTCGCTGGAATGGGGTCTGTGGCACTCCTGATATTTTTGTAAGACGGTGAAGGTCTTTAGACTCCTGGTGCTTTTTATTTTGCTGTGTGGCTGCTAGACATGGACGTTATCCAGTGACCAGAGATGAAGACTGGACTCCTTTGGTACTGTGTCTCTTCAGAGAATCCTTGGGTACCACTGGTTTGACTTCGTGTCAAATGAGTGGTTGCTCAGGGAGTCCCGCGTGAGTCAGGTTACCTGCATTGTAAGTGTCAGGTATAGCACTATGACCATATGGCATGATTCCCTGAGGTTGATCCAGCTCGTAGGGTCCATACTACCCTATTCCAGTGCAATCTCCCCAACCTGACCTGACCTGACCTGATCTGAAATTAAGGTAGTGGTCCAAGCTGTAGGTTTACTGACAGACCACTGTAGGTCCTTATCAATGAAGTGTACCATTCTATCAAGACTGAGGATAATAAGTAATATAATTCAAGTGCTATAATAGTACCCTCAAACAGTGATCCTCCTTTATTGGTCTGTAACATACAATATTGCCTGCCCAAGAGCCCACTGAAGCAGGCTCTCAGGAAATATGAAAGAGCTTTGTGGGTGGAGATGTGATCTTTCCACATGATTTCAAGTGAAAACATGAAAAGTCATCTTTAAAACGAAGGCTTTCGCTATTGCAAATGTCACACTATTTAAGGTCTCAGGAAGTCTAGGGGAAGCACAAATATATAGTGCATATAGCTGTGTCTCACATAAAAAGGTTGTGCATACTCTGCTCATATTGTTGAAAATGGAGTAACACTTTGCCATGAATTTTTAATTTTAGTATGAACCCATATAGTTAAGTCTTGACTGTTTACACATAAACACTTAAAAAAGATATAGCTGAGGTCCTGGATTCAGTCTCCTGCATTTTCTCTCTAACCCCCTCAAAGAATTTCTTGCAGGGATTAATTCAGTATGTTTTAACAACATATAAAAAGACCAGATGAGTTAGGAGCAACACTTTACTAGAGGGGGCACAAATAATGTCGTAGTATATCCATCCATCTATGTTCCAGACCGCTTATCCTACTGGGTCGCGGGGGGTCCGGAGCCTATCCCGGAAGCAATGTGCACAAGGCAGGGAACAACCCAGGATGAGGGGCTAACCTGTCGCAGGGCACACTCACACACCATTCACTCTCACACACACACCTACAGGCAATTTAGCAACTCCAGTTAGCCTCAGCATGATTTTGGACTGTGGGGGGAAACCCCACGACGACATGGGGAGAACATGAAAACTCCACACACATGTGACCCAGGCGGAGACTCGAACCCAGGTCCCAGAGGTGTGAGGCAACAGTGCTAACCAGTGCACCTGTCAGAGTTCGCTGGTTAAAGCGGGTAGTGCGCACAGTCTGACAAGCGGGCAGGAAGCAGGCAAGCAGGCGGAGAACGGGGAAAACGAGGATTTATTCGGGATCGGGACGGAGCAGACAGCACTAAGACTAACTAACATCAATGACAGACCAGAAACTAAGGCAAGTCATGGACTAAAATAGACGAGACTGGGCGAAAATAAGTGGACACAGCTGGGCAAGATCAGGGAAGCACACGTGGGTAATCAGGGGGCGTGGCACACACGAGGATCGTACGAGCCGGGCATGACAGCACCACCATGCCGCCCCTGAAGTAGTACACTCTTACTTAATTTATTAATTAACCAGAAAGTATTAGTTATATACTGATCCCACGTTCGTTCATTCTTAATCATAACAGTTACTGTATTTGTTCATCACTTGTACTTGAGTAGTTACTGAGTTATTACTGAGTAATGTATATTTGAACAATATAAAATATAATAATATATGTGCTATAAATCAACAAACCATTGTCCTTTCCTTTTATCCACTGCAGGGCTGCAGGAAGCAGCATACAGAGGAAATGCCTTGGGCGGGATGGTAGCCCGGATCAGGGCTCACATACTGGCTCACATGTGGGCAATGAAGAAGTAGCACTTCACATGTATGGGAGAAAAACAGCAGCCAGAGGAATCCTATGCAATCTCAGTGAGAATAAACTCCCCAGACCCAGGACTGGGGCAGGAATTGCAGGATTCTCCTCTAGCATTTATTTTGGCATACTGTATTTATTGCTATTATCCTTGGTACATGTTTATATTTGCCAATAATTGAAATTGAAATAAACATGATTATTATTCATCCATCCTCGTACCGCATATCCTGGAGACGAGGGCCTGGAGCTTATCCCAGGTAGCATAGGACACAATGGTATACTTTTGGATGGGATGTCAGTCCATTGCAGGGAATGCACTCACTCACACACTGTGGGCAATTTAGAGATGACAGTCTATTATTATTAGGATACCTATAGTTTTTAGTAGTTTTCACTATTATTATGCTTTTTGCCATGGGAGTCTATGGCAGCCCATAGAGCTGATTGGCAACTTTTTTGAAATTTGGCACATCGATAGAGGTCAGTTCCAACTATTCATACCAAATTTGGGTTCAATCCATCCATCACTCTAGCGCCACCCTCAGGCCAAATTTCAATAAATGTTTTTGCCTTATTCTCTTTCTTATCATTGTATGATTATGCTATTTACTTTTAAGTATTAGCATTACCTGTCTTGGTGACATCCCATAATACAGCTCTGATGACCTGATCACATATAAAACACTTCCCACGCAGCACATTATGCTTTATTATCTATTTATTATTCAAACATCAAACTTTGATAACGTCAATGTATATCCCTGACATAAATCACTGATGTGAAGCTATGGACATCATACTTAACTAGCTGACGTTTTAGTATTTTATATAGCATGATGGGTGCAGATCTAACTTAGTGTATAACTTAGTTTCGGCAGTGATTTTGCTATATAGAGTCCATCGTCATGATCCCATAGTTAGCGGAAGCGAAAATAGTGTAATTAGTACAAGTACTAAAGAAATGTAATGTAATGTAATACCGAACAGCTTTCAAAAATGCGGTACCGCAATACCTTTTTGGCACCGGTATCCCGCGCAGCATCAGTCTGCCTGAGATATTTGATAAAGTGTAGATCTTCCTATACGTGCAGCACGAATAAATAAAAACCTCTGCTTTGTATACTTAACAAATCTGTGTGTGTCATCATACTCAAAACTGCCCCAAATAAGCCACGAAATTAACCATGAATTCTACCCTACTGTGGTACACAGCTTTGCTTCTTATGTTTCTTTCACACAAAAGGTTGCAGGTTGATGACAAAACGTGCTCGCGTCCGGACCAGTAAGTGCAACAGGGGGGCGGGATGCGATCGTGCTCGGTTGCCGTATAAGGCAGCCTGGCCCAGTGTGGTACGCGCTTAGTCTAATTACAGGTTCTTGTGGGAAGCTTGTGTGATATATAACCTTGTTCGTGTCAGGTTTTGGGCTGGTTGCGAGCGCGATCGCACGGGCAGGAAACAGGCAGGCAGAACACGGGGAAACTGGGATTTATTAGCACTAAAACGGGACGAAGCACGAACATCGACTAACTAACATCAATGACCGACCAGGAACGAAAGCAAGACATGGACTATAATAATCGAAAATAATCGGACACAGCTGGGTATAATGGGGAAGCACACGTGGATAATCAGGGGGGCGTGGCACACATGAGGATGTACGAGCTGGGCGTGACAGTTCGACATACTGATCGCTATGTATCGCGATACAACAGTTTGAAATGTTACCAAAGTGTCATTTTATAATTCCCATATTAAACAAGTTACCGTGCATAGTGCTTTGGGGAGAGACAGACTCCAAGAGTGCAGTTCATTTCACGTGTCTTTAAGTCATTGTCTGATATTATCCAGAGCTGAATGTGTGATTCATGCTTACTACTATATTCTTGCTTTGCAGTTCTTACACAATTTTTTTCTTATTTACCTCTATTAGTAAATAAAAAACTTATAAAACTGTTATTATTATATAACAACTATACGTATTATGATGTTATTATTTAGTTATGTTGTTGCTTGGTTACATTTGATGCCTCTGCACGTGGGAAGCTACCGGTTTGAAAGACGCGGCTTCACTTGCTTTTCTGCACCAAGATGGCAAGGTACGTTGCATTTCTGCTCCCATTTTATCGTATAACTTATCTTATTATTTAGTATCTGTCTTTGTATGTACAGTGGTACCTCGACCCACGAACAGTCCTGATCACGAATAAATCGGGTTACGAACCAGATGTTCCAAAATGTTTTGTACCGGTTGTCGAACCGTGTTTCGGGCCGCGAACACACAAACGTCCCGAAAAGGGTCCAATGAAAGCTCCCCAAAGAACCACCCGAAACGCGAAGAAATGTCCAGTATAATAATAAAAAAAAAAATCATATTTTCGAAATTACTGCATTTGACTGTTACTTCGTCTTTTAATGTTGATTGTTTAGTTGTTTGGGGGGATGTTTTGTGGTTCTTTTCCGTGTTTTGGCGTCTTTCGAGCGACCAGCGTATGCTCAGTTTTAATGTTTTATTTAATTTAGCATTTGTTAGCATGTAAATGTATGCTCTCAGTTATATGTGCACAGTCTGTCATAATTTAATTGTACGGTAGCGGGTGTTGAGTTGTACTGCGCGTGCTCGAAGTGTATATATATATATGTATGTATAGAGTGACCTAAAGAGAAAGACGGCGATATGTCATAGTTCATGGTGAATAACGTGTTGTGTGAACTTATTTTTCCATGTATAAATCCTCTATTATTGTTAGTCTTCTCCCGATTTTCTTACCGCTGCACCGACAGTTTGACGTGCCAACAGCATTATTTGTTACAAGTAAGGTTATTTTAATTTAAGTCTATATTCTTGGTCGCGTTCTCCCCATGTCGTCGTGGGGTTTCCTCCGGGTACTTGCTAAATTGCCCGTAGGAGTGCATGTGTGAGTGAATGGTGTGTGAGTGTGCCCTGCAATGGGCTGGCCCCCCCATCCTCGATTTTTCCCTGCCTCGTGCCCATTGCTTCCGGGATAGGCAACCCAGTAGGATAAGCGGTTTGGAAAATGGATGGATGGATTCTTGGTCACAGAAAAATATTTAAAAATGAAGAAAATGCAGCGTTTCTGAGGTTTAAACATATTGAACATAATACATATTTACATTATTTGAAATGGGAGAAATTGATTGAGGTCACGCACTTTTCAGGTCAAGAACTAAGTTCGTGAGCCGAGGTATGACTGTATATTGAAATATGTTTGTGTAAAATTCAGTATATTGTTTGGATTATATTTAAATTTTATGTGCAGGTTAGTTAGTGTCATATGCAGGGTTGCCAACCCTCACTCAAGATGTCTTGTAGTCAATCTGTTTTGTTCCATTATAAACCTAAAATTAGCTCCATCAAAAGTGTTGGGGTAGTCTGCAAACCCTCCAGACCATTTACAAGGTAGTAAGACTGTTACATATATGGAGATGAATGTGCAGACTTGTCTGTAATTGAGAATCTCACGCCAGCCAGCTGACCAAAGATAGCAGCTCTGCCTGTGCAGTAATGCGGTTGTTGATTGGGAAGGTGTGGGTCAGTGCAGAAGTGTAGTCCACATGTCAGGAGTGACTGACAGCTCCATTGCATTGCCTGTATGTTGTTTTTCCTCATTCAGAATCAGACGAATGGAGAAAGCTGTTTGCTGGAGCGATGACAGATACTGGGCAACTTGGGACAAGTGGGGAGAGGTGATTGACTGGGGAGATGAGAAAGAGCTGTGCTCCCCAGCAGAATCACCTTCTGACCAGGCTGACAGTTCCACTGAGTCACATTCCCGAAGGCGAATTGCCAAGGCAGTTAGCTGGACGGATGATGCTTATTGGGCAGCCTGGGACAAGTGGGAAGAGATCATCTGCTGGGGTGATGAAGAGGAGTGCTCCCAAGTAACTCCACCCACTAGTCAGCTTGGGAGGGATAAGGGGATAGATGTACATGGGTTGGAGGCTGTTGTGATAAATAACAGGACAATCTCCATAAAGCCTGTAGACAACCATCAAGATAGTCTGAAGATAGGAGCTGTGCTGGTAGACCTCTGCCAGTTTGATCTCGAATATTTAGATCAAAGTAAATTTAATTTTGAAATTGTGCAAGTACAAATTGGAGAAGTTGAAGTGGAGGAGACTAGAGAAAAGGCTTTTGAAAAAGCATTTGAATTGGAAATTGTGGATGTGGCAGTAGAAGTTGTAAACAGTGAATTCCAACTGAATGCAATAAATTTGGATATTGTTGAGACTAAGGTGGACAAATTATTATTGGAAGAACTGATCGTTGGCGATTTAGAAGCAGGCAATGTGAAGGTGTCAGTATCAAATGGCAATGTGGTGAAGGTACCCTTAAGGTACCCTTCGCCACAGAGGAACAGAAGGACCAGGCAACCTTAGACCATACTCTCTGGTGGTTGACTCGTGGCAACTGGACTTGTCTCTGAAAGTTAGAAACGTTTCGCTGCTCATCCAAGCAGCTTCTTCAGACTGAGGGAGGTAGTAAGTGTCCAGGAGTTATCCTCCTGGGTAAGTAATCTAAGGGGGCTCGTTGAGTGAAACAAAGTGGGGGGGGGGGGAGTTGCGGGTAGATGTAACCAGTCCCTCCTACTCCAATAGAGTGGGTCGTTAAGGGTGGTCCACCTGGTGGAGGTGTGAATTGGGTCTGTTTTTTTCCTGGGAATTATTTTTGTTTTGGCAAATGATGAGAGGGCCGCAGGTTAAATTGGAGACAGGTTGTGCCTAATGCCTCTACCTCTGTTGAGTGAGGGGTTGTGCATTTGCACATGCAAAGCTGCTTGGACGAGCGGTGAAACGTTTCTACCTTTCAGAGAGGTACAATGTCTTTGGATGTCTTTTGTCTTATGCAGTCTGGGAGTTGACTGAATGCTGGGGCGGGGGTAGCTTTTCCTTTGTAGTGGGGTCCGGTGGGGCGCCTTGGGCTCTATGGGGCCCGGTGGTGCTACTGCCTTGGGCCCCGGTCTGGATGGGCCTGGGCCCCCCTACCTGGATGGATTTCGGGGAACGGGGAGTGCTTATGGGGGTCAGCGGGGGAGCTGGCTCCGGGGGGGGGAGGTATTTTGCCCCCACCCATTCCTTTCCTCCCCATCCCTAAATGCTTCCCTCCTCCCGCTCCATCACACCACCACACATGTAGGGCTTTGAGGTGTAGGTGCGTTGCTGGGATGCAGGGTAGGTATTCCTCCTCTGTCCCCTCGCGACCACCTGTACCTCATTCATACACTACAACGTAGACACTCTCATTACTTACTCTCTCATGACACATACATTTAGGGCGTTGGGGATGGGCACACAGAATGGCATCCAGAGGGCGGTCTGTTCATTCAGCCTTACCTCTGGTGCCAGGGCCCACATCTCAATTTTAATCACACATAGACATTGAGGGCTCTGGGGAGAGGCCGAGCTAACACCAGCTGTTGGTGGGCAGGGGGTGGTTAGTGCCATGCCCTTCACCTGTTTTAAAAGCACTTTAGAACAACACACACCAACACCACATCTGAGCGGGCGAAGGGGGGCATGGGGTCTTTTCACACCCCCGTTCCCTGTTCGCCATTTGGGGCTGAGAGGAAGAGCTGGCCGTCTGGTCGGGGTCTGGGCTGGTGGGCTTCTTGGCTGCTGCGGGGTCCGGGGTGATCTTCTGGTCTCCTCGCCAGAGGAAAAATAGGGGTCCACATAGAGTATATATGGGGAGTGAGAGTATGTGTACAGCGTTCATTTCTGTGTGTCTAAATGTTGGGTGAATGTGTAAATATTTGTTTATGTCTGCATGAGGGTGGGAACGTATGCTTGTATATGTGTGTGCCTGTTTGTCTATACACACGTGTCAGGTTGGGTCCTAGACTCCACCTGAAATAACATCTCGGGCACAATAAAGTGGTCCTCCGCAGAGGGGGGGTGGTGGAGGGAAAAAAAAAAAAAAGCTTGTGACCCACCGACCGATTTCTTATTTGATTACTGTTGTTCCTTGTCTTGTTTTTGACCCCTCGTGGTCTGCTTTTGTTTTTATTAGTGTCTCTAGTGTTTTTCCCCTTTCCTCCTTTGAATCCCTGAGTGAGTCGTCCACTCTCTGTTTCTGCTTGCTCCATGACGCGCTGTCGCTCTCAATCCACCCTGGACCTGTGACAGTATTTCTGTTTTTGCTTTTGTTTGGACGTACTGAGTTTAGGATACCTAGCTTAGAAGGAATAGTTTAGCCTGTCATGTGTAACGTTGTTAAATGCGCTGATATCAGTGTTATGTCACAGTACCAGAAACTTAAAATGGTACATTTTGTTTTCTTTTTGTTTTCTTGCAATTACTACATACAAATGTTTAATGTTTTGCTGACATCTAATTAGAAAATAAATGCATTTATGCTTTAAATGATCTTTTTGTTGTCTTCAATCATTTCAACAGGTGAAAATGACCTGAAATCAATGAGTTTGAACACTGGACACTACATTCCGTGTTTGTGTATAAAGTCATGTTTAGCGTACATGTGAGTTCATTCGTATCCTTTTCCCCAGAGACAAAAAGTAGGCTAGGCTAATGGGAAAAAAAACACACAAATATATGGACCTAATGTCAGTGTATTATTCATGAGGTTTTGTAATATCTGAGACCAAATTAAACTTAATCTGTGTATTTAATGGATTTATGTGCTATTGCTACTGGTTTAATTGGTAAATTTGCCTTTTTCCAAGCAATTGAATATTTAAATGGGAATGTTTTACGTTATTGATTTAGCTTTAATGATGTACCAAGTTTGATATCAATCCATGTCTAATGTGACATATTCAGGACATGCAAAGTCTATACACATAAGCACAGACTATGGCTGGGATTCGTGTGGCCTACCCTGCAGATGGGAGGCCAACACTGCATGGTATATATTCTTTAAATTTATTTAATATTAGTTACATAATTACTCATATAGACCATGTTAATACTTAATAGTGCATGTAAAGAAAATTATACTCTCATTTGACATTAATGTGTGGAGTGCATGTAAGTATGGAATATCCATCCATTGGCTGTAGCACTTATCCTATTCAAGGTCAAAGCCAGAAGCTATGGATGCAAGACTGGGACAACAGGAGCTGACCCTGACAGGAAGCTCATCTCATAATGATATTCCCCACACCGTGCTACTTCTTGCAGAGCTTTGCTGGGGTAGGTGGTGTGGCTATCATACCAGCCGGCGACGCATCCAGTTAGGATGCTCTTGATGACACAGTTATAAAGTGTCCTGAGGATAAGGGCACTTGTGCCACACCTTTTAGCTCGTCGGAGGTATGCTGCTATGCATTTAAATTTTTCCCAATATGATAAATGTAGCGTGGAAAAAGTAACCATATCAGTTTACATGGGCTTCTACAGGGGGTTAAGTATCCATCCATCCATTTTCTGAAGCCACTTAATTCCAACTGGGGTTGCCTGGGGACTGGAACCTATCCCAAGAACACTGGGCACAAGTGGGAACCAACCCTGGGGAATCACCAACACACCACAGGGTGCACACACAACTACAGGACCAATTTAGACTCACCATTCAACCCCTCTTGAATGCTTTTGGACCGTGGGAGGAAACTACAGCGCCTGGTGAAAACTCAGACAAACAGAGGGAGAGCGTGCAAACTCCACGCAGAAAGGACTTGGGATTGAACACAGGACCTTCTTGCTGTAAGGCAGCAGGGCAAACCACTGCGCCACCGTGCTGCCCCCGTGTTAAGTATGATAAGTAATATGACAAATGTCATAGCTCAGCTATAGATATGCATAAAATGTACGGAAAGGCGATATAAACATCTTGTTACTGGTTCATAATCATAGTGAGAATATCTTATTGTTATGCAAACGTTAGTGCTTCCTTTGTTTCTGATTTGTGTCTTCAGGATCTCCAGGGCAACTTGTGGACAAACAGGAGGTGACGCCTATGAAAGGAGACACTGTCAGTATTCAGTGTCACTATACTGACATTTACATTGACATGATGTGGTGTAGGATGGGCAGGGGCTCCTGTGTAGAGAATTCTGGGAGTTTGGATGGGAGGCCTGTGGAGCTCAGTGATGAAAGAGTTAATAAAGTGCTCAGCGTCACAATGAGGCGACTGGAGAGCAAGGACACGGGCTGGTACCTGTGTGTGGCAGAAAACCTGCAGACACTCCTTCCTATTAAAGTCAATGCACAACCACACACAGCACTGAATGTAAGTAATTAATTAAAATATGTGAGTCGTTTATACTCTATTAGAAATAAATAAAGGCTAAATGAATCCAAAATCTTTCCCTCGTGATGGTAGTTTTTTGGGAAGAATCTGTTTGGAGGAGGGGGCGTGCACTGTACTCACTGGGGTATTACCAACAAGCACCAGGGTGAACAAAATGCTCAGCTAAAGTCAGAGCAAAGCTAAAAAGAATGAAAGTAAGCAGTTTTAGCTGACTTTAGCGGACATTCTTATAATAAACTCATTTCTTACGGGTATTATACTTGATATATGAAGTATGTTAACACCCCTTGGCCTAGATTTGTGATCTTTCATTCCTCTGAATCCTTTGCTCATCCCGATTCAAATTCATCCATTGCCGTTAATTTCCTTATTGGATTTTCTGTCATTCTGAATTTTTCAGAAAACCTGCTTATTTTGCACAGGCCAAAAATTTTGTCCAGTCTTCTGCTTAGTAATTTGGCACCCTGACAGAGGCCCATCCAAAATACTGGCTCACCAAATTTCTGTATTACTGTAGCAACACCATCAGGTCAAATTTCAAGATATGTTTCTGCATGTAAATTCTGAATTCTTAAGCCTGGGATTATGATCTTTGGTGTGTTTAAAGCCATGGCTTGTCTAACTTCGATTGCACTCATTAATTAAGTCTGTCATATTGTCATTTTGAATTTTCCTGAAAAAAAAGTTTTTTGGAAACCTAGGCTGTTGATCAAATCATCATCAAATTTGGGGTGCATCATCTAGAAGGGATTGTGACCAAAAGTTACTAAAAGTCAGATGCTATGGCGACTATCATCCAATGAATTTGATGACATATCTCAACAAAACTTTGATTGGATAAAATTGATTTGGTGACTGGACTTGGGGCCCAATTCTGAGGAATAAGAACAAAAATAGTGTCATTCCACCACTAGGTGGTGTTGCAATAAGTAAACATGCCTTGTGGCTAATAACTGTTGAATGGATTGACCTAGGGGGGCGGCATGGTGGTGCAGTGGTCAGCACTGTTGCCTCACACCTCTGGGACCCGGGTTCGAGTCTCCACCTGGGTTACGTGTGTGTGGAGTTTGCATGTTCTCCCCATGTCGTCGTGGGGTTTCCTCCAGGCACTCCGGTTTCCTCCCACAGTCCAAATACATGCTGAGCCTAATTGGACTTGCTAAATTGCCCGTAGGTGTGCGTGTGAGCGTGAATGGTGTGTGAGTGTGCCCTGCTATGGGCTGGCCCCCCATCCTGGGTTGTTCCCTGCCTCGTGCCCATTGCTTCCAGGATAGGCCCTGGACCCCTCGCGACCCAGTGGGAGAAGCAGTTAAGAAAATGGATGGATGGATGGTATTCCCTGGCCTTCAGGGAATACTTTTGGTTTTAGCACTGTTCCCCTGTCGCTGCAGATACTTTGGCATGCAAGCCAACAACTCATAAACCGTTCAACGAATCCTTTTCAGACTTTGTACAGGTATTGGTGAGGAACTAGAACTGATTTAATTTTGAAACAGTCCCAAAATGGAAGCAGCGCCACATAGTGATAATGAAAAAAGCAGCAGTTTTGATGCTTGACCCTGCTAAGACCATAATTCAATAACCCTTTGATGGATCTTTTTCAGTCTTTGCAGAGGCATTATAGGGGGCTGGAATGGAACTGATAAAATTTTGAAACAGCTCGCCAGCAAATTGAAGTAGCAGTGATAGTAAAAAAAGAGGGCAGCTTTTACACTTGATCCCATTAAGATGGTAACTTGAACGGTTTTTGACAGGTCCATTGCAGAGGGTATTTATGGCTGCTGTAATGAAACTGAGTAAATTGCCCACTGGAGGGCGGACCCATGTAACTCTAGTGCTCAGCCAGGGCCCTATGGGTAGAGGCCGACCACGAGGCCTGACCCCAGGGCAGGACCCTGTTAACCCTAATCCAGGCAAAGTTACAGGGTCCTCTCTGTTTCTCTTCATAGGGGTCTTTGCAGACATCCAGACATGAGCTTGTTTTGCTCAGTGAGTAACACCATGACCCCACAATTACGGAGCTGTGAGTTCAGTTCTGACCCTGTACTGGAGAAGCAGTAATGGAATATGAATGGGAATCTACAGTAGATGTACTGTTTACAGTGAAATGTAGTTCAGAAAAAGAGAGAATGTCAACCTTGAGAGGATCACTTACCTCAGCAGTGACATTCATGTCTCTCGTGCCTCTTCCTATCATGTCAGTAGATGGATTGGGAGAGCATGGGGGTCATGTAGTCGCTGGAATGGGGTCTGTGGCACTCCTGATATTTTTGTAAGACGGTGAAGGTCTCCTGGTGCTCCTTATTTTGCTGTGTGGCTGCTAGACATGGACGTTATCCAGTGACCAGAAATGAAGACTGGACTCCTTTGGTACTGTGTCTCTTCGGAGAATCCTTGGGTACCACTGGTTTGACTTCATGTCAAATGAGTGGTTGCTCAGGGAGTCCCGCGTGAGTCAGGTTACCTGCATTGTAAGTGTCAGGTACAGCACTATGACCATGTGGCATGATTCCCTGAGGTTGATCCAGCTCGCAGGGTCCCTAATACCCTATTCCAGTGCAATCTCCCCAACCTGACCTGACCTGATCTGAAATTAAAGTATTGGTCCAAGCTGTAGGTTTACTGACAGACCACTGTAGGTCCTTATCAATGAAGTCTACCATTCTATCAAGACTGAGGATAATAAGTAATATAAATCAAGTGCTATAATAGTACCCTCAAACAGTGATCCTCCTTTATTGGTCTGTTACATACAATATTGCCTGCCCAAGAGCCCACTGGAGCAGGCTCTCAGGAAATATGAAAGAGCTTTGTGGGTGGAGATGTGATCTTTCCACATGATTTCAAGTGAAAACATGAAAAGTCATCTTTAAAACGAAGGCTTTCGCTATTGCAAATGTCACACTATTTAAGGTTTCAGGAAGTCTAGGGGAAGCACAAATATATAGTGCATATAGCTGTGTCTCACATAAAAAGGTTGTGCATATGTGGCACCCAGGAGTATTTGTTTATAGAAAGGCAGCCCTTCAACAACGGTTCAGTTAATTATTTTGTTGTATTTTGTGTTTTCATTGTTTTTGCTGTGTGGCACACCCTCACACTGGCTTGCATGAACAGTAACCTCTGGTGCTATACCCTTTTTGCGCCAGAGGGGGCAGTAATGGCGCCTGGGAGACAGAGAGACTGACTGCGAACCGTAGAAGCAGCTCAGATCGAGCGCGAGCTACGTTCAGCAGTCAGCATGGCGCAGCCTTTATGTTTGATTATTATTTTCTGTGATTACAGGTGAGTTAAGTGCACAAGCATTAAATCGAACGTGTTCTTGGTAATATTTGTAAGTTTAATAACTATTTTTGTTGGTTTCGATTATAGTTTTAGATCGGTTGTATGGTAGAAGCAGCTCAGATCGAGCGCGAGCTACGTTCAGCAGTCAGCACGGCGCAGCCTTTATGTTTGATTATTATTTTCTGTGATTACAGAATAAAAGCCGACCTGTTACACCCCAGCTAAATGCTTTTGTCATAACGTGTGTAACATAATTTTGGCGAGCCAGCCAGGAGAGAATAAAATAAAAGAAATTAGCATCCTGAAACAACCTACTCGTGAGCCGAACCTAGACGTCACGCAAGAACAAGTATGGAGCAAGTACTGGATGAGACTATTGCGACGTTGTGGACTTTGGGGAAACCAGAGCTCGTCAAAGTGTGCCAGCATCTCAAGTGCAGCGAACCGGCAGGTGAAGGGTTCAACGGACAGACCCGCCACGCCCTGATGAAGATGGTGGAAATCACAATTGCCGAAATAGAAGATGGTGAAGATCCCCAGGTTTTCCAGCAGTTTGTTAGCGAACTCCAGTCAGTTGTCCAGACACTTAAAGCACATACTAAAGCTGAACCAGAATCACAAAAATCAGAAGTTATCGCCCTAGAAAAACTCAAGCAGGAATACGCGCGACTTCAGCAGGCGCAGGCAGACGAATGTCGCATCCTGGAGGAGAAGATGGACGCTTTGACAGCGAGATTGGGTGGCGTGGCAGTAACTACTGTAAGAGAGGTGAGTCCACCTACAACACCCAGAGTGCCGGAAGTCACATTAAAGAGAGACTTCAAAATCTGGGGTCAGATCGGGGAAGCAGGACAGAAAGACAAGCTTTCTTTCACCAGTCTCAATAACCAGTTCGAGTCAGGCATCAGGAAGGGATTCTCTGAAAATGAGATCATTGAAGCTGTCATCAAAGCAGTTAGCCCTGGCCTTCACCTCAGGGACTTGCTGGAAGTGAAGCGGGACCTCACGCTCCCCACTCTCAAAATTATATTAAGAGGACACTACAAAGTTGACTCATCATCAGATCTGCTACACAGACTCATGAATATATACCAAGACCCCAAAGAGTCTGCTCAAGCCTTCCTGTTTAGAGCAATAGAGCTGAGAGAGAAACTGCTCTGCAAATCTGGAGAAGACGACGAGGGGGAACGGTTCAGTTCAAATCTGGTCCAACGTAAGTTCCTGCGGTCACTCGAGATGGGTTTGTTAAATGAAGCAGTGAAGTTCCAGTTGAAACCTTACCTGAGCAACTTAAATGTACCGGATGAGGTGTTAATTGAAAAAATAAACGAAGCTGCTAGCCTTGAAATAGAGCGACAAAACAAACTTAAGAGACATGTATCAGCCAAACCACCCAGAGTAAACGAGATACAAGCAGAGGTGCAGTTCATTCACAATCATCCACCACAAGACATTGACAACGACACACTGGATGAAAGACGAAGTAAAGAAGGTGACAAAAGCAGTAGGAAGAAACCAGTGCAACATAGAGGACCAGATTCAGAGACTGAAAGGTTGATTGAGGGCCTAAGAGCAGATGTGCAAGAGATTAAGAAACTGTATACGGAGTCTGGGGCTGTGACACCAAAGCGCACATCCACTAGGGCAAAAGGATGCCAAACATGCAGAGAAGCGGGGACGGGCGACACCTGTCGACACTGCTTCAGGTGTGGACAAGAAGGTCATCTCTCCCGCGGCTGCAGACAGAGGAACTTGCAGGGAAACGGGAAGCGGTTGCTGGAGGGGGACCAGCAGTAGCCCAGTCACGTTTCAGGTGCCACATTGACATTGCATCCTTACAGGCCAACTCTGAAGGCTCATTAAAGCCGTCAGGCGAGCCCGAAGGGAGAAAGACTCCCCCACATTCTGACGGTTACATGCCCTCTCAGCGCCAAACCAAGCTCATCAGCCTCATCGGAAGAAGATGTGTTGTCCGGTGCCGATTCGATAAAGTACCAGTGGACGCTCTATGGGACACCGGGGCCCAGGCAAGCTTAATAAACAATGACTGGAGGAAAAAAAACACCTCCCTCGCAGCACACTAAGGTCCCTTTCAGAACTCCTATCCGAACCACTGGTAGCCTTAGCAGCAAATGGTACTGAAATACCTTACCTGGGCTGGATAGAGGTGGAATTTCACTTGGATTGTGACACTTCCCCCACTAGGGCATTACTCGTTCCCATTTTATTCTCTGGTGACTCTAATGTTGCAGAACAGCCTATTATAGGGTTCAATGTAATAGAAGAAATAGTGGGCAAGTGGGACAAAGGACACGGGGAAAGAAAGGACATACAGAAGATCAGTCAGACATTCTCAGTGTCTGTCAGAACAGCCAAGTCCATGCTGAAGGTTTTGCAGACTCGCAAAGACAGTCAAAATGTTGGGACAGTCCACACAGGAAAGAAGGAGATTCTCCTGCCTGCAGCCCAAATAAGCACCACATACATCCGTGCACACGTGGGGGCCCAGTATGCAGGGAGAAGTCTGCTGTTCGTCCCAGATGAGCTGTCACGGCTACCTGGGGGCCTGGTGATCCAAGAAGGACTGGTTACTGTCCCGCAGGAAAGGCCAGTATATATTCCGAACTCCATTGTAAATACGGACAAGCAAGACTTTACATTGTCCCCTCGTACGATCCTGGGTTACCTAGAGGAGATAAAAGCGGTGTCTCCAGTCACAACCCAAAGCCCTGGGAACACAGTCAAGAGACGGGAGAACAACTGTGGTGTCCGGGTCCAGGTAACTGAGGTCACCAGCAACCCCCAGACCCACAGTAAGCCGCCTCAGTGGGATCCCCCGGTTGAACTGGACCATCTCAGTCCTGACCAGCAGAAAATCGTAAAGCAGCTGCTACGAGAGGAGTGTCACGCGTTTGCGTATGACGACAAAGATGTAGGCTGTATCCCCTCTTTAAATATGCACATCACACTCCATGACACCACTCCTGTGAAAAAGACATATATTTCAATCCCAAAGCCCCTGCACCAGGAAGTTAAAGACTACCTGCAAGACTTGTTAAATAGGGGTTGGATTTCTGAGTCAAGGTCACCCTACTCATCTCCGATCGTTTGTGTCAGGAAAAAGTCAGGTGAACTGAGGCTGTGCTGCGATTACAGAGAACTCAACAGAAAATCGGTACCAGACAGGCACCCTATCCCAAGAATTCAGGAAATGTTGGACTCTCTGCATGGCAGCTCCTGGTTCTCAGTGCTTGATCAGGACAAAGCATACCATCAGGGCTTCTTGGATCCGGGGAGCCGCCCCCTGACAGCTTTCATTACTCCCTGGGGTCTATACCAATGGAACCGCATACCTTTTGGTCTCAGTTCGGCCCCAGCAGAGTTCCAACGGAGTATGGAGGACTGTTTGAAGGGATTGCGTGATGTTGTCTGTCAGCCCTACCTGGACGACAACTTAGTGCATTCACCATCATTCGAAACTCATGTCCAACATATCCGTGATGTGCTACAGAGGTACCAAACACATGGTGTCAAGCTCACTCCTCACAAATGTAGTGTTTTTAAGAGGCAGGTCCGGTTCCTGGGACGGATGGTGTCAGGGCAGGGGTACACGATGGATCCAGCGGAAATAGCCCCTGTCCAGGCACTCAAAGACAAGCCCCCAGCCACTGTAGGTGAGCTGAGTCGAGTCCTGGGTTTCCTGTCATAAGAACATAAGAACATAAGAACATAAGAACTATACAAACGAGAGGAGGCCATTCGGCCCATCAAGCTCGCTTGGGGAGAACTAAACTAATAGCTCAGAGTCGTTAAAATCTTATCTAGCTCTGATTTAAAGGAACCCAAGGATTCAGCTTGCACTACATTATCAGGAAGGCTATTCCATACTCTGACTACACGCTGCGTAAAGAAGTGCTTCCTTAAATCCAGCTTGAAATGTTCTCCCGCTAATTTCCACCTATGGCCACGAGTTCGTGTATTTAAACTAATGCTGAAGTAACTATTTGGTTGAACAGCATCCAAACCTGTTAGAATCTTATATACCTGGATCATGTCCCCCCTCAATCTCCTTTGCTTGAGACTGAACAGATTTAGCTCAAGTAACTGTTCCTCGTATGACATTCCTCTAAGACCAGGAATCATTTTTGTGGCCCTACGCTGCACCTTTTCTAAGGCCACAATGTCCTTTTTAAGATATGGTGACCAAACCTGCACACAATATTCTAGGTGAGGTCTCACCAAGGAATTGTATAATCTTAGCATTACCTCCCTTGACTTAAACTCCACACACCTGGAGATATACCCCAACATCCTATTGGCCTTTTTTATTGCTTCCCCACACTGGCGAGAATGGGACATGGAAGCATCAGCATACACACCAAGGTCTTTCTCATGATCAGCTACCATTATTTCAGTGACACCCATGAAATACCTGTACTTTATATACTACCGGTCATATATCCCAAACTTTTCCAAACTGGCCAAACCGCTTTACCAGCTCCTGACCCTGCCTGCAGACAAGCCACCACCACTGAAGACAAAAAAATAGGGGTCAATAAAAAATACAGAGGACGGCCACCTCCTAGCACACCCATAACATGGACGGGAAGTCACCAAGAGACTCTGAACAAGCTCACAGACTGTTTAACAGAGCCACCCATTTTAGGGTATCCTGATTTCATGCAGTCCTTCATACTGCACTGCGATGCCTCCCAAGAGGGTCTAGGGGCAGTACTGTATCAGCATCAAGCGGGCAAATTGAGGGTAATAGCCTACGGTTCGCGCACACTGACACCCCCAGAAAAGAACTATCATATGCATTCTGGGAAGTTAGAATTCTTAGCTTTAAAGTGGGCGATATGTGAGCGTTTTCGCGACTACCTCTTCTACGTCCCACATTTTGTTGTGTATACAGACAATAACCCCTTAACATACATTCTCACTACGGCAAAACTGAATGCAACTGGTCACCGCTGGGTAGGGGAATTGGCCGATTTCAACTTTACAATCCGATATAGGCCTGGAAAAAGAAACGCGGATGCAGATGGCCTGTCCAGGTTACCTCTGGAAATAAATCAGTACATGGCACAATGTACAGCTGAAGTGGAACAGGATGACATCAAAGCAGCCACTGATAGTGTTTACTTGCAGAAAAGGAGCACAGGCCCAGAGAACTACATCAACAGCGAAAACGCCATCGGGTTAGTTCAAGATGCGGCGGCACCACCAGGCAAGACCCTCTCAACAGCTGAAATCAGGGCCAGTCAAGAACAGGACTCTGTTATCGGGCCTGTCCTGCACTACAAAAACAGTGAATACCTGCCCAAAGGCCAAGCCCTTAAGAAAGAGTCACCTGATGTTAGACTTCTCCTGAGACAGTGGAACAAACTATATGTGAATGAGGATGGCGTCCTCTACAGGCGAGTTAAGGGCAGAGGCCAGCTCCTACTTCCAAAAGTACACCATAGTCTTGTCTTTAGAGAACTGCACAAGGAGATGGGACACCTGGGGGCGGAAAGAACTTTGGGACTGATAAGGTAAAGATTTTACTGGCCAAGAATGCAAAAAGATGTAGAGCATTTTGTGATGCATGCCTGTGAGTGCGTAAAAAGAAAACGACCCCATAGAACTCACAGAGCTCCACTAACCTCTATTACCACAATGTACCCCTTTGAACTGGTGTCAATCGATTTTTTGCATTTAGAGACATGCAAACACGGGTACGAATACATCCTGGTGGTAATGGACCATTTCACGCGCTTCGCTGAAGCATATGCAACAAAGAACAAGTCGGCTAAGACAGTGGTGGACAAAATCTTTAACCATTTCTCTTTGAAGTATGGCTTTCCTGCGAGAATTCACCATGACATGGGCCGAGAGTTTGAAAACCAACTGTTTGCCCAGCTCCAGAAAGTCTGTGGTCTTCGTGGCTCCCACACAACGCCGTATCATCCACAGGGGAACGGGCAGGTGGAACGTTTTAATCGGACCCTGCTCTCCATGCTGAGAACCCTCTCAGACAGTGAAAAAGCGGACAGGAATGAATCGCTGGCAAAGGTAGTGCACGCCTATAATTGCACTAAGAGTGAAGCCACTGGGTTCTCCCCATATTATCTGCTTTTCGGCCGCACTCCCAGACTCCCAGTGGACATCCTGTTCAACTTGTCCAACCGAGAACAACAAGTCAGCTATGAGGAGTATGTGGAAAAATGGCAATCACAAATGAAAGCGGCCTACCAGATTGTGTCAAAAACAGCACAGAAAGAAGCTGCGAGGGGGAAACACTACTACGACCAAAAAACACATGGTGTTCAGCTGTACCCAGGGAACCGAGTCCTCCTTCGCAACCTCAGAGAGAGAGGGGGGCCTGGTAAGCTCCGTTCATATTGGGAAGATATGGTGTACGTAATAGTTGCCCAAAAGAGCCCGGACATGCCTGTTTATGATATAAAGTTGGAACAAGGGGGTAAAAGCCGTACAGTACACCGAAACCTGCTCCTTCCATGTGACAGCTTACCGGTGGAAAGACGGGACATCAAACAGCAAAACCAACAGAAGAAAAAGACACAAACAAAAGTATGGAGACAAAGAGAGACATTACAAGAGACTGTAGACATGGACAGTGATGAGGAAGGTGCTCTTGTCTGGAGGTCTCCTCGTCGACAAATTCATAAGGACAGCAGAACTCAGAGGCACATATCTGAGCCGGAGCAGCAGCTGGAGCAACCCCGAGCAGAGGACACTCATCACCTTGACGACCAGGCCTCGGAGGTAGAAGAGGATGGCCCGCCAACAGCAGAGGACGGAGCAGATCTGGAGCAGCCCAGTGACCATCCTTCAGACGAGAATGCGCCCCAGCAGAGAGGCAGAGACTCTAATGTCATGCTGGGGTCAGCACCTTCATCCCACATCCACCCACAGAGGGAGCGGCGGCGGCGCCAGGTCCTCTCCTATGATCAGCTCGGACACCCTACCAGGAGACCAGTGGGCTTGGACTGCATCGAGGTGAGTGTCTCACCCCCATGCTCACAGAACCTCTGGAGACCGTGGACATCAAACACCATGCGAGCAGCGTATGGAAGACTGAACTACTGATATGAACTCTATAAGACTGTGATGAGAAATACTAATGATTCCGAGAACACTGAAGTGCAATGCATAGAGACTAAGGGGACTGTATTACTTATGTCAGCAGTGTCTTCATTGAGATTATGTGGTAATATAGTAACAGACAAAGTGACAGAGTAGGCCGTGTATGTGTCTGGTCACTAGGATATAAGCAGTGAACACTGTAAGGTGAACTTGTGTATTCATCGGGAGAAACAACATGTGCTTCTTCCTACAGTACCTTTGGTATTGCGTGGTATGTGAAAAAGGTAATTGCAAGTTGCTCCTTACCAGTGGTACCAGAAAGGGGATGCGTGTATGTGTATATTTATGTTCATATACTATTCATATACTCACCATATACGTTCAAGGGACACTGTTTGGATAATACAGCGTGGTCGATATTCAAAAAGAAAAAGAAAAAAAAAACTTTTTTTTTTCTTCTTTTGATAAGCAGGGGAGGGTGTGGCACCCAGGGGTATTTGTTTATAGAAAGGCAGCCCTTCAACAACGGTTCAGTTAATTATTTTGTTGTATTTTGTGTTTTCATTGTTTTTGCTGTGTGGCACACCCTCACACTGGCTTGCATGAACAGTAACCTCTGGTGCTATACCCTTTTTGCGCCAGAGGGGGCAGTAATGGCGCCTGGGAGACAGAGAGACTGACTGCGAACCGTAGAAGCAGCTCAGATCGAGCGCGAGCTACGTTCAGCAGTCAGCACGGCGCAGCCTTTATGTTTGATTATTATTTTCTGTGATTACAGGTGAGTTAAGTGCACAAGCATTAAATCGAACGTGTTCTTGGTAATATTTGTAAGTTTAATGACTATTTTTGTTGGTTTCGATTATACTTTTAGATTGTTTGTATGGTAGAAGCAGCTCAGATCGAGCGCGAGCTACGTTCAGCAGTCAGCACGGCGCAGCCTTTATGTTTGATTATTATTTTCTGTGATTACAGAATAAAAGCCGACCTGTTACACCCCAGCCAAATGCTTTTGTCGTAACGTGTGTAACTCAGGCGCCACAGGAAAGGTTTGTGGTTCCTTCTAGGAGTTGGATTATTGTTTGTGTTGTGGGTTTTGTTTTTCGGGGGATTGGGCTGTCTTCCCCCGACTAGTTACTTTAAATAATATTGCTTGATATAAATTGATTTTTTTTCGTTGTGTATTTGTGTTTAGGAGGAACCACACGTGATTTTGGTGTTCATGGCCCTTGTGTTGATGTGAGCTGCCCAGGCCTTTTTATTGTCCACGTGTGAACTTTAGCCGGGTGTTTTAGCTGAGTGTGAAATGTTTTCCCAAGTGTTTTAGAGATTGCTGTGCTGAGATCATTGTGTGGGGGGTTGTGGTGCTGCCTGGGTGCTCCATTCACTTATCGAGGCAGCGACACTGAATTGTGGAATCCTGGTAATAAAGGCTTATTACTAGACTTCTGTTGTGAGCTGTTTCTTATGCCTGGTGCTCAGTATAGTCGAGTTATTAACCTGCATCATTGGGGAAAAGTGATCCTCTCTTACAATTACATTGTGTTGATTACATTATGTTTACATTGTAATGATTACATCATGGATATTTGGCATACATTTTAATAATATCATAATACTTGTATTCTACGTTATATAGTGCTAAATAATATTCCATAAGAGCAGCTTCACTCCTGAGTCTCCTGGGTGATTGTAGCTCAGGTCCAGCTCTCTCAGGTGTGAGGGGTTTGACCTTAGAGCTGAAGCCAGGGAAGAACAGCCTTCTTCTGTGACTCTACAGCCTGCAGAGAGACAGACAAAAAACACTCTGATAAATAAGATCACCAATACAATTATTACTTTTAAGTAAATGTAACTACTTTCCTATTGACAATGTGTTTCCTTTCAGTAAATACAGTTTACTACGTGGAAGGAATACTCAGTAATACTGGCCTCAGTGTCCCCTGTTTACAGTGTGGAATACTCAGTAATACTGACCTCAGTATCCCCTGTTTACAGTGTGGAATACCCAGTAATACTGACCTCAGTATCCCCTGTTTACAGTGTGGAATACCCAGTCCAGCAGAGAGCAGCTTCACTCCTGAATCCTGTAGGTCATTGTCACTCAGGTCCAGCTCTCTCAGATGTGAGTGGTTTGATCTGAGAGCTGAAGCCAGCGCCTCACAGCATTTCTCTGTGAGTTCACACCGGTTCACCTTTAGGAAAATGAAAGACTTTTAAGATTCAAGGTTCTTTATTTCTGACATGCGTAGTTATACAGGTACAACATGCAGTAAAATGTATCCTGAACTGCTCTTTTAACTGTGCAACATTAGAATAATTAAATTTTAAAACCACTTTTTACATTGGTGCACTGTATATTACATCACAGTGAGCCGTTACATTCATCACAAGAGATTCTTTTAAACAATGAATTTATTGTACAGCTTTTAAGTGGCACATTAACACTCACCTCAGTTTTGACTGGAACATTATATTTTGTTAAACTCAGCATATTTAAAATTGCAACACAACCATCACTTTTCTTTGTCTATTAGCTGCTACCCAACAGAGTGCTAACCATGACAGTTTAGTGTAAGATCAGTGGGTAACGCCTGAGTGAGGTTATCCATGTCAGTATGGTATTAGATCAGTGGGTAACGCTTGAGGGAGGTTATCCATGACAGTATGGTATTGGAGCAGTGGGTAACGCATGAGTGAGGTTATCCATGTCAGTATAGTATTAGATCAGTGTGTAACGCCTGAGTGAGGTTATCCATGACTGTATGGTATTAGATCAGTGGGTAATGCTTGTGGGAGGTTATCCATGACAGTATGGTATTGGATCAGTGGGTAACGCCTGAGTGAGGTTATCCATGACAGTATGGTATTAGATCAGTGGGTAATGCTTGTGCGAGGTTATCCATAACAGTATGGTATTGGATCAGTGGGTAATGCTTGTGCGAGGTTATCCATAACAGTATGGTATTAGATCAGTGGGTAACGCTTGAGGGAGGTCAGCCAGGACAGTATGGTATTAGATCAGTGGGTCACATGTGATGGAGGATATCCATGACAGTATGGTATTGGAGCAGTGGGTAATGCTTGTGGGAGGTTATCCATGACAGTATGGTATTAAATCAGTGGGTAACAGTTGACAGAGGTTATACATGACTGTATGGTATTAGATCAGTGGGTAACGCTCTATGGAGGTTATCAATGACAGTATGGTATTAGATCAGTGGGTAACACTTGAGGGAGGTTATCCATGACAGTATGGTATTAGATCAGTGGGTAATACTTGACGGAGGTTATCCTTGATAGTGTGGTATTGGATCAGTGGGTAACATTTGAGTGAGGTTATCCATGACAGTATGGTATTGGATCAGTGGGTAACATTTGAGTGAGGTTATCCATGTCAGTATGGTATTAAATCAGTGGGTAACGCTCGATGGAGGTTATCTATGACAGTATGGTATTAGATCAGTGGGTAACGCTTGAGGGAGGTTATCCTTGTCAGTATGGTATTAGATCAGTAGGTAACGCTTGAGGGAGGTTATCTATGTCAGTATGGTATTAGATCAGTGGGTAACTCTTGAGGGAGGTCAGCCAGGACAGTATGTTGGTAGATCGGGGGTGACGTTTGGGCCCTTCCATGTATTGACACTATTGTGCTGGAAGGGTTCGTGTCCCTCTGTGAGGTTAGCAGCTATGTTGTCGGGGGAGCTGCCCCTGTTTGGGTCTCCCAAGGCAAATTGTTCCTGGGTGAGCGGCCAGAGAAAGTGTGAGTCACTTACAATAAGGATCATGTGACCCTGCCCACATTGGGGAGACCGGGACCCTTCCCTGGAGCAGGTAGCACCTAATTTACATGGGCCCCCCCTCCTGTGTATCCACCATCTGCAGGGCGAGCCGTGGGGGTTGGGTGCAATGTGGATCAGGTGGCAGTGTATGCAGGGGCCTAGGTGGACCGATCATCAGCTACCAGTTCTGGTTCTAGGAACATGGAACCTCTCTGGTGGGAAAGGAACCTGAGCTGGTTGGGGAGGTAGAGAGATACCGACTAAATATATGCACAGGTTGGGCTTGAGAGGGGCTGGACTCCCCTTTATTCCACTCTTGACTTGCCCCTGGTGAGAGGGGCTGGACTCCCCTCTATTCCACTCTTGACTTGCCCCTGGTGAGAGGGGCTGGACTCCCCTCTATTCCACTCTTGACTTGCCCCTCGTGAGAGGGGCTGGACTCCCCTCTATTCCACTCTTGACTTGCCCCTGGTGAAAGGGGCTGGACTCCCCTCTATTCCACTCTTGATTTGCCCCTAGTGAGAGGCGCTGGGCAGGTGTGGGTCTACTTATGTGCTGATTTCACACGGCCGCCATTTTGAATGGAAAGCGAGGCAGAGGAGGCAACAAGCAGAAGCATTAACCTGAGAGGCTGAAAATGCTGGATACATATTACTAAACATATATGGTACATTACAGAGTTAATCAATGGGGTATGAATACATTTTAGGTCCAAGCAGAGTCAAGTACTTCACCTCAAATGGATCATGGGTTTTCACATAGAAAATAAAAATCTTCAGCCCCACTGTGAGGAATTATAGCAGGAGGCAGCTTGGTTATATGAAACATCCTCACTACTGTAAATCCATGATTCTGCAAAAGTGTGTTTTCTAACTTTGAACTGAGCTTCTAAGTGTCCCGGTTACAAGGAAATCAAGGGAAAGACAAACCTTGATCACATTCTCGTCTTTGATAAGATGTACATCCTGCTTCACAAGAATATGCCATACTAGCATCATCGAATTTTGTGGAATTCATCCCACCTCAGCCTCGTTTTCATTTTGAAAATGGTGACCTCTGCGAAATGAGCTAATAGCCCCCCCCCAATTCAGTGCCAGAACGTTGGAGTTCACCCCAGTGAGCGAGAGGGTTACCTCCCTTCCCCTTCGAGTTGGGGGAGGGGGTCTGACTGTTTATGCGTATGCACTGAACACCAGCTCAGAGAACCTGGCCTGATTGGAGACCTGGGAGGGGGGCTGGGAGGTGCCCCCCGTGGGGACTGCAGTGTCCTGCTGGGCGACATTAACGCTGATGTGCGTAGCGACAGTGAAACCTGGAAGGGTGTGATTGGGAGGAACGGCCTGGCCGATCTGAATCCCTGTGCTGCCCACAGTGTGTCCATAACGAACAGCATGGTGGAACATAAGTGCTCCTGTCACCGGAGCACCCTGGGCCGCAGGTCGATGGCCGATGGCCAGTCTGATGGGACTGGCAATTTGTCACTTTTAATATCTGTCCTTAAATGTTTCATGTTCTTCTAATTTAATTTTTTATTGTCATATTTAGTCGTACGATTTTACTTTGTGCATTAAGAATTTTATTTCTTATCTTTTCTGGAAAGCACTTTGAATGACCTTCTTGTATGAAGATGTGCTATATAAATAAACTTGACTTAAACCAACATAAAATATTCATTCTCTACTCACTTCAGCTTCTCCAGTTTACAGCTGGGATCCTCCGGTACAGCAGAGCGCAGCTTCGCTCCTGAGTCTCCTGGGTGATTGTAGCTCAGATCCAGCTTTCTGAGGTTTGACTTCAGAGCTGAAGTCAGGGAAGAACAGCCTCTCTGTGACTCTACAGCCTGACAGCCTATTGAAAGGAAACCACAAAATTTCAGACAAAATACAGGCAGCAGCGACCTGTCAAATCACCAGTGCTGAAGTTGCCAGTGACTGGCCTGGACCCACCAGAGCAAACAGCCCTTCAGCCCCCCCCCCACCCCACCCTTCCCCCATCCCAGGTCTCCCTGTTGCTGATAAAAAGCTGCCATTCGGGGGTAATATTCTGCACTTGGGTTTGCCTGAGTGCCTCTGTTCCTGCAGCTGCCACACACTGTTCACTGAAGCTCACCTTTTAGCGTCACTGACTGTAATAACAGACATAAATGATCAGCTTCTAAATTAGACCATCCAGTGAGAGCGACCCACTGCATCAAACAACTGGACTCTCTCACCCCCAGTCCTGCCAGAAGAAGAGCACTGAGGACAGAGAGGATGAGACCCTGGACTGATGTCAAGATCAAATGGTGTGACATCATAGAAACCGTAAGAGGCCCACGGTCGAGCAGAGAACCACCCGTGAGGAAGTGAGGAATGCCAACAGGAGGCGGTTGGTATTAGATCAGTGGGTAATGCTGGTAGAGTAACCAGTTCTCCCCCCCACTCCTTATTTATTACATCCTTCTTCCTTTGAATTTTTGCCTGCTGTCGTGTCACAGAGACACAGAGTTTGGCCAAAACACACTGATGCTCTTTTTTGGGCAATGTAACAATGCTGCTGATATAAGACCCATACAGAGTATCAGACATATGAGTGTCCCAGTTTACCTTTGTCCCACTTAACATTCACCCAGCCCAAAAGGTCTCACAGTACATTCCATACCTGTTGGCAATATGAATACAATGAATGATTTCACTGATCAAATTCGCCTTGTACTGCAAAGGAAGAACTGCAATCAACTGCATTCCCTGGCACAACAACTGCCCTGTGTACCAATCAACGCGTCTGGAGGGCTAAGAGCTGCCAGCCATCGCTGTGACCAGGTCCCTCATCCTCTGACTGTATATGAAGACGCTCAGTCCCCACAAGCCGTAGTGAGGAATTGTGTCTATGAAAAATTACCCTTTTCTTTCCCGAGTGCTTGCAGCTCCCTCTGTGTTGTCCTGTGTATGTGACGCAGCTCCTGACCCCCTGCCCAGTCAGCATGATCCCCAATCCCCATTTATCCCCAGTTATCACTTTGCGAGGCTGGAGAAGTCCTGCCATTTCCTGCAGACTTCAGTCCCAGATCACTGATGGCCACAGTGGCCTTTTATCCTGGCAGCGATTTCCCCCCATTGTTCCCCCACCTCCTCCATTAGTTGTATCGCCGCCTTGCAGAGCTGATGTTTCCTCTTTCTCTGGCTGCTGTCCATGGTTTCTTTGTACAAAGATCCCCATCACGTTTTCAGCCTATTGGTAACTGATAATTTAATTTGGTATTCAGTCTGTGCGTTTTCAGACGTTTAGATTTGGATTGTATGTTATATTGTTCATGTTTACATGCATCATGTAGCAATGATTTGACTCGCATTTTGCTATTGACATACTTGGAATCGATTTTCCTCTTATTGACAGTTTGTGCTTTTCTCACGTGGAGGCTGGGAAGAGCCAACAAAGTGCTACTTAAAGTTTGTCTGTTAATTCTGGAATAATGAAGGCTTTTGGGAAACACACATAGACCACACTCATTCTTTACTTACATTGTTCATTATTTTGTTTATTATTCGCTAAGACTGATCGCCTTTGGGAAAGCCATCTGTCACGCCTCCCGGGTGTAGACCGATGGAGAGGTCCAATTAGAGTCCAAAACGGGAGACTACATAAGCGTGACACACGCAATTTGGGTTGCGAAGTATTTGCCTATGTTCTATAGCAGTACAGAGCGATTTCTTGTCCGTTGTCTTTCCCTAGTTTCCTACAGCTTCCGTCTGCCCATTGTGTGCACCTTACCCTGTTTACCTTCCTTCCCCAGACCAGCCCTCGACCCTGAACCTCCTGCCCTGCCTTCCCTACCAGTCCCAGGATCTCTCATCTCCCCTTCCCTGTGTCTTCGTGTCCCATGCCTACCCGTAGGACTGACCACCCCGGCTGCTGACCTCCTTTTCCGACCATGACCATCCTATCCGTCTCGCCCCTTGAAAGTCCGTTGCCTGAGTGATCTAATAAAGATCAATTGGTTCTGCACCTCTGGGTCTGTGCTTCCCTGCGAGAGCTCGGTTGACACCATCCCTGACTATTAACTCTGAAAGAAGGAGATGTGAACATCCCCAGCAAATACTGCAGGCCTGTCCGGCTTTAAATTATGCAAATTATAAAGATAAAGAAGTTAATTGCAAAAAACTTTATGGATGGAACAGTATTTTCTGAAATTCTGTTTGAGAGCCCTTAGCACATGAAAATTTTAAAGCCTGTGGTCCACACAGATCTGTACAGTACAGTGAGAGCTGATTATAGGAGAGATTCATCTCTCATAGCTGACAGACGGCTGATGTGACACAGAATTGTGGCCATGCAGCAGATTTATAAAATAACAGAGTATTTTATTTGATGTAATTCCACTTGAGGAAATGTGATTTTGCTTCTTCTATGGGACTGTGAATAGTCCAGCCCATGCATTTACTCTAGTGTACAGCAGAACAAGGTTTTCTCTGTCGCTTTGGTACATTTCTCAGATCAGAAATGAAATTCTCATAACTACTTGCACAACCTCCACATCATCGAGTCCCTTATGCAAAGTCTCATTCTTTTGGTCAAATTGCAAATGCTTTGGCTCAGTCGTGCGAATAATTATGTACAATCATCTGCTGATTCCTACATTTTCAATTGTTCATGACATGTTGGTCAAAATATATGTGACTCATCACCATGAAATGAGTCTTATGGGTGACTCTTATGGGTGGGGAATAAGACTCATTTCGTGGTGATGGGTCACATATTATACTGGTTCTCTGTTGAAAAGTCTGATCCCCCAAAACATCTGGTGTTAGTTCATTGTATAAGTCATTACATGCAAAATGGTCGTCATAATTGCTCAAGCATGTTCTCTATACATCTGTATAACTGCGTGTGTGTATATATACAGTACTGTGCAAAAGTCTTAGGCAGTCCAAAGAAATGTTTGAAGCTGTTTATCTGGGTAGCAAGTGTATTTTGGCTTAGAACAAAAACCACAATTTAACATTAGAACGTCTGCAAATTAAGAGTAACACAATAAAAAACTAGTAAGCCGTTCCATGATTTTGTTAAATTTCACCATTATCAATTAAATAATTAAATATATTGGTTTAAAAAGTCAGTGAGAGATTGACTAGCTGTATGAGGTGTGTTAGTGGTCAAGTCAAAAAATACATGGCTGCACTGGACGATCGCTGCAAATACTAGGATGATTTTAGCAGAGGTTCTGAAATGGCAAAGCTGACACACTTTGACAGGCATCATATCATAGTTTTACACCAACAGGAGGATAACACTTCAATCTCCCAAATTCCTGTGAAAATGTTACTGTGACACATAGGCGATTAACTACACACTAATACAATCCAAATCCAAAACACAGATGGTAAATGTGCTTTTCTGTTTTTATGAGAACTGAAAGCACTTTACAGTTCATGCCTCACATTCACCCATCCACACACCGGGGGCGGAGGCTGCCATGCAAGGCGCCAAGCTGCACGCCGGGAGCAATTTGGGGTTCAGCGTCTTGCTGAAGGACACTTTGATGGGGTCAGTAGAAACCAGGGCTCGAACCTGCAACTCTCTGGTTGCTAAACGATAGCACTACCTCCTGCGCCACCATCTTCCCCAAATGTAAGGAGAAGGAGGTTCCTCGGAGCTCCGAGATGTGTTTGGCTGTAATAAATCTGGAATATAGCTATATGACATAGTTTTTGATAACACCAGCATTTATTTTTTAGGCAAAAATGGCAGGCAGATCAGAACTGGCCAGATTTGATGTTGCAGCTTTTAATGAAAGACAAAACAAAATTTAAAAGTGCTGAAGTTTGAATGATTGTGTGTTTATTTCAGTTATTGATGTTGATAAGATTGGTTTCCTCATACAAATACAACACACATGATGTTTACTTGAAATGACTGAAAAGTGATACCAGGATCAGGGGGTCAATAAGCTTTTAAGTAATAATGTGGATTGTGCTTGGGATAGAAGCTGCATGTTGTGTTGAAGAAAAGTACAGATTTTCATTTTACAAAATATTCAAATTAATTGTAATAATAATATTACTGACGTTCATTTTTAGATGACATTAATTACATAACTAATAATACATTGAGAAGAAATGTTTTGTTATTGTGTAGATGGAAAGACATGAAAGTAATGTGGAAAATCGCCTCTTACCACTGAAACACATTGGGGGTATTAGCACATAGGTGGTGCTAATAATAGTACTGCAGCCAGCCAGTAGGGGGCGCTTGACATGTTGCGTTTTCACCTTTTAGAGACGTTATGGTCTCCATGTTTTTTGCAGTCAGTGCTTTGATCACAGATTTGAAAGCAGTATGCATAATGCATCAGGACTCACACTGAAATTGCCTATATGTGGATATATTATGCAACATGGCTCTGTAGGAATGTTGGTACCTTGGAAACACACATAAACAAATATACCTTATATGTCAGTTTGGATATGGGTGTGGCTGCAACTAGAGAGGCTTGTAGGACATATTCTGCAAAATTTTCATAATGGTTGTTGCAAATATTATGTAGAAAATATGACAGAGACTTGAATGCAAACATGGGTTTTGTTGGGAAAATATCAGTTCATGAAATACATTAGTTGAGGAAACTGCGGTTATTTTAACTCTTATTTAATACTATTAAGCACAGACACGTCACAAGGAAAATAAACTATTATTTATAATAATTTATATAGCATGCAATGATTAAACATAAAAAACTATAGCATAGAAAAATTCAATGTTACTATCGGACAACATGGCTATGGAAATATAACAGAGAGCGGTGAGCTGGAGACCAGAGTCTTGACCCTGAGGAGTGAAATAAAATATTTAATTTCTCTGTTGCATCACAAACCTGACAGATACACTACTTGTCAAAAAGAAAAGAACTTACTTCCTCACGCATTTCTAAAAGGATGTTTTTGTCAAATCCCTGCAACTCACTGAAAAACCACAGATCAAGATCACATATTATGGCCTAAATAAAAATATTATATAGATATATAATATAGACAGTTCATGGGGCATTTTGTAATACTCAAGACACACCAAGGCCATGCAGAGTGCATACTGATAAAAGGGAGGGGAGGGGAAAAACTTCAATACATTCTCTGTATCACAAGTCCAACAATTCAAGGTGGTCTGTCTTACAATTGTCATGCGCCGCTTGTCCGCCCCTCCCGTGTGCCACGCCCCCTCGTTAACCTCGTGTGGAACCCCGATGTCATTCGCTGTTTCCAGTTGTTTTCATTAGTCCTATGTATTTAACTCCGCTTCAAAATATGTTTCCCCAATCATGTCATTTAAGTCGCTACTTCTATTGCCCCGTGTTCCTAGCTGGTTTCCCCAATAAATCCTTTGTTTCCCGATTCTCCGTCTTCCTGCTCCTGCTTCCCCGATCCGTGACGTGACAACAATCAACATGAACACACCACAGTCCACAGAACCAATCTGTCAAGGAACATCCTGCGAAATACAATATAGTACTAACGAAGACATTTGTTACAATTCTAATACAAATGTAACGACAGAAAATGCTGAAATCCACTTTACCATGTTTTTCAAGTATTTTCCAGTGTCCTGGACTTATTCTGTTTGTCAGTTTGCTGCAAATAGAAATTTGGAATTGTCAGGGGCACAATAACTACAGCTTTCCATGTAAACGGGATTAAAGCTCTATGTAGGAATGAATGGACACACAGAAGACCTTTTGTCACATTTGTAAATCTTTCACTGTTGCGCCGCGTCTGGCTGTGAGTGTGACCCAGAGCGTATGACAGTCTCTGCCCCAACTGTCGGCAGGAATGAACTTAGAAATTTATGATTAAAAAAGACCCAACAATACGACTTAAATGTTATAGCATTTATTGTACAATATACTATACATATGATCAGGAGCGCACATAACTGCATGGTGCGCAAGTACACATTCCCCGTACACGCGTGGCAATTCCTTGTTGTAGCAGCGCAAATGCGTATTTATTTTATGTGCATTCACGCTATGACAAGAAATTACCGTGCATCTTAACATTTATGTGGCTAATTTGTACTACTTCTGCGACATGAAGGCTAAAATACACAATGATTTCTTGTCCTAACAGCGCGAATGCACATAAAATAAACACGTATTTGCGCTGCTACAAGACATTACCGCGCGTATCGGTTTAAACAGCGAATAAGTAATTTCATACCAGTTATGTGCCCCCGGCATATGATCATTTTTGCATATAAAATAAAGGGCAGACTTACGCAGGGTTGCCAACTTTGGTCAGCTGATTGGCGTGAGATTTTCAATTCGAGACAAGTCTACACACGTATTCACATTTATATAACGGTTTTATTACCTTGTAAATAGTCTTCAGGATTTGCAAACTGCCCAAACACTTTTGATGTAGCCAGTTTTAGGTTTTAAATGGATTAATAGAGATTCTCCATAAGATTTATTGCTGTGTGCGTTTGAGTCTGAAAGCCCGAGTCTCGCGCCAGATGCGTCAGAGTTGGCAACCTGCTTACAGCCGAATCGGACCTACGACCGGTCAGTCGGAGCCGAACGCGGCCGAAAGTCACCGACGAGCTGCAGAGGATCGCATCGTCTGTTATGGTACGAATAGGCGTCCGTGACAACAGCTTGGTTACTTTTGAATCACATGTACTTATCTTCTCAAACTTTTTGAGCATCTGAACGACTGGTTGCATTTTGAAGAGACTTGACGTCTAAAAAAAATGGAGAACAAAGAAATCAACGTTGTTAAGATCAAAATTAAAATAACAATCAAGGTTAAAATAACAATGAATGAAGGCGTGATTAAGAAGATGGATGACACGGACAAGCAGCCCCAATCGACACGGAGGGTGTCTGACATGCCGAAGGTAAAGCCCTGGCTTAAGTGACTTTATTAGAACACTTTAATTAGAGCATAAAATGTGTTATATCAATAACCTTTCCTTGTTTTAACAACTGGCTATCCCAGACTGGAAGAGAAGAAAACGACCATGGCCAGAGGGTTCGTCCATGCAGCGGGAGGGACAGGCTACCCACGCTGGAGGAAGAAGGAGCTACGAGGAGGAGGCCCCAGCTGAAATACCTTTATCGTATGGACAGCAACGGCTCCTGCGATCAACGACCAGAGAGAGACCAGGGGCAGCGTCAGCGATCCGCAGAGCAGCAACTCCTGCAACGAATGCACGGACTCATGGGTTATGGACGGAAACAGAGGACTGACAGAGACATTATTGGTGACGGACTTGTGGGTTATGGCCGGGGACGGAGGGATAATAGAGACATTGTTTAAGTATTATTATATATATAAGATAGGATAAGATAAGATAGGATAAGAGGCTTAGATGAAATATGTTAAGATAGCTTATCTTATCATATGTTAACTTAGCCTAAGTTAAAATATCATTAGATAGGCTAAGTTAAAATATGATAGGCTAAGTTAAGATAGGAGATTTACAATAAAACATATACTTATTTTTTAAACTGTGTCTTTGTAATCTCTTCAGTGTTGTGTCTGTCTTTGATAATTTTGGATCTTTAATTTATATTCGACACTCTCCTCAACGTCAATAAGAGACGGAGGAAGGTACGGTTAAGTAAAGAAAAACAATAAATTATCAAAATTACAGTGTTATCTTATTTTGACGCAGAAAAAAAACATTTCAGTGTTACTATCACCTATCAGTTAATGGCTGCAAATGTTGGTGTTAGAAGTGCCTGTAAATAACGCGGCGTAAGTTTAACTCTGGTGTGTTTCTGAAAAACGCGGCGCCCTCTGCCTCTCATTCAGCGAACGTATAGGAGGCTATTCTGGTAAGTAACAGGTAAAGTTGTCATTTAACGTAATGCTAACGTGCATTACCAGTTAATAAGTGTTTTACTATAACACGCACCTTACGTCATTTATAGTTTTAGTCCGGTGCACTCTGTATCCATGCTAACTAACTAGCTAATGTTAACGTGACGCAGTACAGTCTTGCAGCTTGGGGATTCCCACCCCGGTCCGAGGCCAGTATTCCGCTGGGGGGTGTACGTTGCAAATGCAAACGATCCCTTCATGTTCGTGCATTGTGTTCGGATGTGAAAATAGAAGATGACTATCAAATTCAATGTTTATGTCATATTATACAAGATAAGACTGAAAATAGTTTGCCCTGCATAAGGATGCCATGCAGTCAGAGCATGATCAAGACAGGGTGTGAGTGTGGAAAAAAGACAAATGTAACAGTATTTGAGGGAAGAGTGAGAAGGAGGGAAATGTAAGGAGAAGGAGGTTCCTCGGAGCTCCGAGATGTGATTGGCTGTAATAAATCTGGAATATAGCTATATGACAGTTTTTGATAACACCAGCATTTGTTTTTAGGCAAAAATGGCAAGCCGATCAAAACTGGCCAGATTTGATGTTGCAGCTTTTATTGAAAGACAAAACAAAATTAAAAAGTGCTGAAGTTTGAATGACTGTGTGTTTATTTCAGTTATTTTATATTGGGCTCAAGGACTGGTTTCATCATACAAATACAGCACAGATAATGTTTACTTGAAATTACTGAAAAGTAAGTGATACCAGAATCAGGGGGTCAATAAGCTTTTAAGTAATAATGTGGATTGTGCTTGGGATAGAAGCTGCATGTTGTGTTGAAGAAAAGTATAGATTTTCATTTGACAAAATATGCAAATTAAATGCAATAATAATATTAGTGACATTCATCTTTAAATTACATTAATTACATAACTAATAATACTTTGAGAAGAAATGTTTTGTCATTATTATTTTCTATTATCATTGCTTCTTACAGTAAATTATTCTTGATGCCCCCAGTCGGTGCCCATGTATGTAAAATATGTGGGTAGGATGCCGGTTAAACCCCCCGATTCACGTGCAGCATTTGATCACAGTTGACCCCATTCATGCTGGGCAGAGTCATCCCGTCTTAGCAGAGTCCTGCTGAAGCTGTGTGTGAGCTTATTCTCCAGGTCTCACTGGCTTTTGTGTGGCTCCCCACACTTCTGTCACAGTAGACAGTCCTGCCTGCCTGCAGCTTAATCAATGAAGCGGCTCTTTCCTTGCATATAATTAATGCAGCAGCTATTTACTTGCATCTATCACTCAGGCGGCTGCTTCCCTGCATGTGACCTACTACAGTGTTTTATAAGGTGTTTCCTTTGCTGTTCTCAGTCTCTGCCCCAATTCCCCAGTTTCTTTCGCAGTTTTTCCTGCCATCTCTGCCACAGCTTCAGCTGCATTGTCTGCAGTCTCTCCTGCACTGTCTGCTCTGGCTGCAGCTCTGCCTCTTTCAACCCCCCCCCCCCCCCCCCCCCCATGGCTCCTGCTGCAGCCAAACCCCCCGCAGTTACACCCACTATTCCTACTACTGCTCCTGCCCCTAATGCTCAACTGCCCCAGCTTCTGCAGCTCCTGCTGCCCCTAATGCCCCAGCTCACTCTCTGTCTTGCTCTTCTCCTGATCTCAAACTCCCCTGCTTCCTCTCCTCTCTCCTCCATCTCTTCTTTTGTCGTTTTCACCTCCATTTCTGCTATTACCTGGAGTGGTTTATTTCCATAATAACTGCTGCCATTGTTTGTCACCATGTTCTCTATAGCTGTCAGCAGCTGTTTAATCTGAAGGCTGTTACTCCTGTACTCTGATTCATCCAGGTTTCCATCAGAGCTTGAAGGTCTTCCTGACCCTTGGCCTGGTTCCTGATCAGGTGTGATGATCTTTGTTCTAACAGCCAGTTCTTCATTTCCTCCAGTGTCTGAACAGCCTGTGATTCCCCAGCTTCTCTCCTCTCTATCATCACTTGCTGTAGTTGTTCCATGATCTGCAGACTGAGCATTTTTATCTTTTCTGTTCCTGTGCTTAGAGTGAATGACATGGACTCGGCCTCCACACTTATCAACAAGTTCCTTCAGATCCTTGTTCTCCTTCACATATTCCTCAATGGTTTGGTTTTCTTTAAGCTCATCAGCATGTGTGAAGAGGACACCTGTGTGTTTCAGGGCACAATTCTTACTTCAGAAGGTGCTTTGGGAGAGAAACACGATATCAGTTACCATGAATGTTATAGATTTGTGTCAGTTTGACTGAAGACTCATAGCAATGTGCTACGATCAAGCCTGTCAGCAGGAGGCACCGTGAATGTGGTTATAATGAATACGAACATACCTATTGCTGTGGAAATTCTCCAGCATGTCTTTAGCATGTCTTGGGTGCAGCTACTTTATTCTGTCAGCAGATGGCAGTGCAGAGCCACACAAAGCATGAGCGCATGGGAAAGAGACTGACAGTCAGAGGTACTTATTCAATTCATTTTATTACTGAACACAGATATTTAATCTGTCTGCTTATCCAAAGGAAAACCTCATTTCTATACATAGTTTAATTACCTGAACACTGACAGAAAAGCTTAGACATGCAGCCACTCTTAGCAATTTCACGACAGATGCTTCTGTCCAGCTCAGTGGATGTCAGTCTGGCTCAGGGGTCGGCAACCGAATTGAGAAGAGCCACTTTTCGGAAAAGAAGCCAGAGAATTTTACTGGAAACAAACATTTATTCTAAACAGATTAGCGTCTTTTTATACATACCAACGACAGAGTAAAACAATTTTCAATGTTTCATGGACTTTTTAAGAAAAACGGCATGTTTGCCCTAATTTTATTAATTATATCGTTATAAGCCTATAAATTAAGGAATGGAAATTCACTCAAAAAAATGCAATATGCTCTTTATTAAGAAGATAATTCCTTCATATTTTTGCATTATGTATTCAAAAAAGTTTATAAAAACAGTTGAAAACAGTTGAATTAGATCGAGCCCATTATGTAACTGGAACCCCTCCCACATGTAAACACAGTGACGCGCTACAGCGTTGGTTTGTTGTCTGAGGCTATGATACTGACCACAAACACATTCTCAAATTTCACTGCACCAGTCACAGCATATGCAGGCAGAAAAATGACAGCAAACAACATTCAGCATTAGACTCTAAAACCGTCTGTAATGTCTGTGTTTATCCAGTGGACCATAAACTAAAATAAGCTTTTTATTGCCCAATTTTTATATTAGATGAGACTAAAAATTGAGAAATATCTATATGCACAAGTAGTTTTTCCTGATAAGAAGGATGACATCAAGACTGTCAGCATTTACACATCAGATTATGACACATCTGAGTAGCCCAGACTGTCCGGAAAACAAAGCCATACAGCATATGTGGCTGACTAATGTACATACAGTGTCCATCCATCCACATGCGGGTCATTGTTGCAGGGGAGCCTGGGCCCATCCCAGCCAGCACAGGGCAGGGGTTCACCCTGGGTGTGACGTGCATCAGAAATACAAATTTAAAGTGATCGATATATTAAACAGTCTGGGACATTTAGAATATTACTGTATATTTCCAAAATTTAATGATAAATTAAGCTTTCTTTTGCTTTGAGAAATTTAAACAGAAAGTTATAACTCTTTTCTGTTATGTTTCAGTCTGAGCCTCTTTTGTCTGTGAATATACTTTGACCCATCGACTGTATAAAACATGGACACTTGTCTGCATACACACAGGTGCATCCTGCCATTCTGACACTATTCTTTGGTAAGTTTTATATTTACAGAAGACATAAAAATGACAGGGCTGAATTATTCTGTTGCAGGCCGGGGGGTTGGGTTTGATTATAACCACCACCAAGTGTTATAACAGAACCATGTCAGGACACTAGGGGGCACTAAAGCATTGGGTAAGGGGAGATACAGGAAAAGGAGAGGATACAGAAGTAAAAGGCTGAGTCTGAATGCATCTGTGGTCGTGGTCTGTTGGAAATTCTAAGATTCACAGCAGAATATTTTACATGGGGTCAGAAGATCGGCAGCAGGAGCCCGTGAGTAGAAAACCAACATTAGTTTGAAGGTCAGAGGAAATACAGAGGATCTGGCAATACTAGGGCCTGCTACAGTAAGTGAGGGAGCTGGCCAGCTTACAGATGCATTTCCAAGAGGGGTGCAAAGAAAATAACATGAGAGGTGGAGCAGATATTTTCAGTAGAACCTCCAGGAAGCTTCCATTTTGACAGGCCAAGCAGCTGGACTTAGTGCTTACGATGCTTTGAGTGATTTCGAGGAGCTTCAGGAATATCTGAAAAGACTGAGGAAGACCATTCAACTCGCTGCTGTACATGACTGGGGAGAAAAACAATGACACGCTGGTTTTGTCTGACGAGCAGAAATAGTTTGCAGAGACATTTACATTTACATTTACAGTATTTGGCAGACGCCCTTAGCCAGAGCGACTTACATAAGTGCTTTAAGACGCTGTGATGAATTTTTCCGATACTAGCTCAATAAGGACACAGGCTATGAATACCATCTATCTGAACACTGTTGAGAAAGTGCAACAATAATTATTATTTTGTTGTACACATACACACACACGGAAAAGAGCTGAGTAAGAATACAGAGTACTACTTCAGGTATTTCTGAAAAAGGAAAGCTTTGAGTTGTCGCTTGAAGACAGCGAAGGTTTCTGCTATTCGGACATCAAGGGGGATGAAGAGACAGGACAGAGAAGTTTGAACGCGCCAGGACAGAGAAGAGCCGAGATGTGTGTCGTCCTTGTGCCTTGAGGGGTGGTGGGACCAGTCTAACAGTGCTGGAGGATCGGAGAGATCGGGGTGCAGTACGGGGTGTGATGAGGTCTTTTAGGTAGGATGGTGCCAGACCATTTTTGGCTTTGTATGTGAGCATCAGTGTTTTGAATTTGATGCGGGCAGCTACAGGAAGCCAGTGGAGGGAGCGTAGCAAAGGAATGGTGTGGGAAGTTTAGAAGGTTAAAAACAAGTCGAGCAGCTGCATTCTGAAGCAGTTGGAGGGGACAGATGGCACGCAGTGGTAAACCCGCTAGAAACGAGTTGCAGTAGTCCAGGCGTGAGATGACGAGGGACTGGACGAGTATCTGGGTAGCCTGAGTGGAAAGAAATGGACGTATCCAAAACCAAAAGCCCTGGCTGAGTATTTTATTATTAAACACATTATAATATATGAGAGCAAATTTTAACAGCCGAAATCAACAGGCAGGTGAATCAGCAGGAAGTTGTATTATAAGACAGAGTTAGCTGAGGTGGCATCACCATATGCACTGTCAGCCCCTGGACATGGAGCTCTGTACACATGGAGGTGAGAGTCAGCTTGGCAGCAAAGGGCAGCCACCTGCAGTGGCACCTATGGAGCTGGGAGTTAAGGGCTCTGCTCAAGGGCCCAGAGACATGTGGCTGTTCTGCCAAAGCCAGGCTGGATCGAGCAACCTTCCGATCTTCTGAGGCTTAGCCCACTCTGCCACATATTAGGATCTGTGTGGACCTAACAAGACTCAATGGAAGCGTCTGCTGAACGAGGCACATACTCCAAGCTGTGGATGACACACTTGCCAAACTGGACGGAGCAGTAGCGTTCTCCAAACGGGATGCCTGATCGGGATTCTGGCAGATACCCTCATATAAAGATTCCCAGCCCTTGATGACCTTCATTACACTCCTTCAGCAGGTACTGTTTAAACAGACTGCCTTTTGGGATCTCCTCGGCACTCGAGCACTTCCAGCTGAGAATCTCTCAGATTGTTTCAGGCATACCTAGAACAATGTGCTATACTGATGACATTTTGGTAATTGGCAAATATATGCAAAGTTCCCCAGAAGTTTGAGAATGCAGACCTCTCTCTAAATGAACACTGTGAGGTCAGAGTGAATGAGTGAAGTTCCTGGGACATAAAATAAGCGTAACAGGGACTGAGGTGAATCCCGACAACATTAAAGCCATTATCAACATGCCCAAACCTCAGAGTACTGAAGGAGTGAGACGCATCGTGGGGATGGTGAACTACATTGGCAGGTTTTCTCCCTGGCTGCCCCCAGCCAGATGGAGAATACAGACCAGTGATGTACATGTCTGTGTAGGAGTCTGAGTCCCAGTGAAACCCGATACACACTGATCAAAAGAGAGAAACTCCTGTGTCAGCAGATGCATCGTCATACAGCCTTGGAGGAGGGCTAATGCAGAGGCAGCCAGATGGAGAATACAGACCAGTGATGTACATGTCTGTGTAGGAGTCTGACTCCCAGTGAAACCCGATACACACTGATCAAAAAAGAGGCCCTTGGTGTGACATGGGCCTGTAAGTGAATGATCATATGTCTCTTGGGATTGGACGTCACGGTGCATACAGACCACAAGCTCCTCATCTCCTTGATAGGTTCTTGACCACTTGATGACTTTCCTCGAGGAACTCAGACTCAGACTGAGGATGAAAAGATTCAAATAAAGAATCATTCATGTTACAGGATAACAACAGGTGGCAGCTGGTGTGTAACCACAAGCTCCACTCGGATCCGAAAACACAAGGGAGAGTGACACACTGGGAAGGGAGAGTGACACACTGGGAAGGGAGAGTGACACACTGGAAAGGGAGAGTGACACACTGGAAAGGGAGTGTGGAGTCTATATCGATCATGTCATGGAGCACATACCTGTGACAGAAAGAGGTTTTTGTCTCTTAAGTTCTTTTTTTACTTAATTCCATTTCACATTTTCTCAGCTCAGTGTTTTTCTTGGGAGGAAACATGTGCTGATTCCAAAGTTTTAATTTTCTGTTCTAGTTCTGTCTCGAGAGCTTTTTCCTTTTTCTTTTTGTGTGCTAATTATTCTACCTCGAGTTACAGCCTTTGACGTCTCCCAGAGTCTGTAAGCAGAGATACCAGGCAGGTCATTTGTTTCAATAAATGTTGTCCAATCTTTTTTAATAACTTCTAAAAATAACTCTAGTAATGATGTATTCAGTCTGCACCGTGTAAAAGGTGGTGCACTAACTTTTACAGTGACCACATTTTTCTTAAGACGCCTTAAGGCGACGGTTGTTGTGCTGAGCAGCAGAACGTTTCACAAACATCTACATTAAGTGCTTTTGCAGGCTGGTTCTCAGTGCTGAGATCAGCTAGATTCCACAGACGCTCATCTGCCACGGCTGATCGCTGGTGATTTTTTACAAGTTTCACCGCTGAAAAGCTGCGCTCACAGCCTGCAGTCCTCACTGGGAAAACAACAGCAATCTGACACAGAGGATAAAGTCCAAAGAAGATGTCCTTAAAGGAGCCAGGATCCTCACTGACTCTGTCAGACTGCATGGCTTCACTTTACTGTCTGCTCTGTTTCTTTCCAGTCTTTATATCTGCTGTATCTCACTTTCCAAGAGATCAGAGCCACCTGCCTGAGCCACTAACAAAAGCAGCTCCTCCTTTAAGAGTCATTGTCTGATGGCTTAGTGCTTGTATGCCGCTCATTATGTTACAGCTGGAGTTTGAGAAGCACCTGTCCATCTCCCTCATCATGGACTCCATGGTGGGAATAAATGCTCCTTTTCTGAAGGCGTCTTTGCTGTTAACATGTCTTTGCTGTCCAGGTGTAGATGTGACAAGACGATCATATGGTCTGCTTGAGGTGTGTTTGGTTCTTTTTGGTTTGACAGTGGCAGAAATGCGGCGATCACTGCATGTTTCAGTCACTGTACCCCACAGTTCAGTAAAGCTGTCCTCTTTGCGATGTTCTCCAAAGGTCTGTCTGAGGGTGTCAGTGAGGTCGGCTGCTTTGCTAAGATCAGCCTTAGGTGACTGGAGCACGTCTGGCAGAAACTTTGCTTGACCGAGCACCTTTCTGAACACTACAAGGAGCCCTACAAAACTCAAGTCAATCTGAGACTGCAGTCCTCTGGCTTCTGCAGCTCTCTGGGGATTCGGCATCATCTAAAATCTCACCTGGCAGCCTTAGTACAGCACTCAGCCTCTCCGTAAGGTTTCTACGCGCAGCACGGCAGCAGGCCCATCTAGTCTCACTGAGCCTTTGCAGTTCCCCTGGGCCCCACTGAACATTTATTTCTGTACTTCCAGCCATGTCTTCTGAACATATGAGCCTGACATGAACACACACAGTCTTTCCAGCAAAGAGAAGAAAACATGCAGCTACAGGGACATTTTTCACACAGTCAACAATGACAAGATGCAAACAGTGTGGGCTGCAGTGAACATAAAATGCATATCTGGCAACCTCTCTAACTCCTGTTTGGACCCCAGAGCCTCTGCCACTCATGACCTTCACTGCTTTGGCCACCAGATTCTCTCTGTATTCCAGCCCAAACTTATCCAGACATAGAAAAGAATAGAATATAATAGAATGGCTACTTCATTGTCATTCAGAACATACACCGGTTAGTTCACATCAGAGCAAAATTACGTTGCATTGACTCATCATCGGCCCAGCAGAGTGAATTAAAAAAGAATATATAGTGGAATTAACATAGAATATGCATACAAATATATCAACAGCACTATAGCAGCAAACACCAGTGTACATCGGCGTTTCAGACATATTGCACTAGACAATTGAAAAAAGGCAGCTCTGGAAAGTGACGTGTGGATGGATGGAGAGAGGCGGAGTCTGGGGTGGGGGGGGGCTGCCTTGAGGTATTGAGAGTTCAGGAGTCTAATGGCTTGAGGAATGAAACTCTTAGAGAATCTGACTGTCCTGGTCCTGATGCTGCAAAGCCTCTTCCCAGAGGGCAGCAGGGCGAACAGTCCATGGTGGGGGTGGGCGGAGTCTCTGATGATGTCACAGGCTCTGCTGAGACAGTGTTTGTGTGCAATGTCCTGGATGGATGGAAGAGAAGTCCTGATGACCCTCTCTGCAGTCCTCACCACTCTCTGCAGCCATTTCCTGTCTGAGGCTTTCGAGCTGCCAAACCAGATGGAGATACAGCTGGTCAGCACGCTCTCTATGGTGCCTCGGTAGAAGGTGCTGAGGATGGGAGAGGAAAGCTCTCTTCATCCGGCACAGGAAGTGCAAACGCTGCTGAGCCCGTTTAACCGGTGATGTTGTGTTTGGTGACCAGTCCAGATTGTCAGTTATCTGCACCCCCAGGAATCTGACGCTGCTGACCACCTCCACAGCACTGTTGTCTGTTTGTCTGAGTTTTCACCAGGCGCTGTAGTTTCCTCCCACGGTCCAAAAGCATTCAAGAGGGGTTGAATGGTGAGTCTAAATTGGTCCTGTAGTTGTGTGTGCACCCTGTGGTGTGTTGGTGATTCCCCAGGGGTGGTTCCCACTTGTGCCCAGTGTTCTTGGGATAGGTTCCAGTCCCCAGGCAACCCCAGTTGGAATTAAGTGGCTTCAGAAAATGGATGGATGGACACTAAACCCCCTGTAGAAGCCCATGTAAACTGATATGGTTACTTTTTCCACGCTACATTTATCATATTGGGAAAAATTCAAATGCATAGCAGCGGCCCTTCTACCTCCGACGAGCTAAAAGGTGTGGCACAAGTCCCCTTATCCTCGGGACACTTTATAACTGTGTCATCAAGAGCATCCTAACTGGATGCGTCGCCGGCTGGTATGATAGCCACACCACCTACCCCAGCAAAGCTCTGCAAGAAGTAGCACGGTGTGGGGAATATCATTATGAGATGAGCTTCCTGTCAGGGTCAGCTCCTGTTGTCCCAGTCTTGCATCCATAGCTTCTGGCTTTGACCTTGAATAGGATAAGTGCTACAGCCAATGGATGGATATTCCATACTTACATGCACTTCACACATTAATGTCAAATGAGAGTATAATTTTCTTTACATGCACTATTAAGTATTAACATGGTCTATATGAGTAATTATGTAACTAATATTAAATACATTTAAAGAATATATACCATGCAGTGTTGGCCTCCCATCTGCAGGGTAGGCCACACGAATCCCAGCCATAGTCTGTGCCTATGTGTATAGACTTTGCATGTCCTGAATATGTCACATTAGACATGGATTGATATCAAGCTTGGTACTTCATGATTAAAGCTAAATCAATAACGTAAAACATTCCCATTTAAATATTCAATTGCTTGGAAAAAGGCCTATTTACCAATTAAACCAGTAGCAATAGCACATAAATCCATTAAATACACAGCTTAAGTTTAATTTGGTCTCAGATATTACAAAACCTCATGAATAATACACTGACATTAGGTCTATATATTTGTGTGTTTTTTTTCCCCATTAGCCTAGCCTACTTTTTGTCTCTGGGGAAAAGGATACGAATGAACTCGCATTTACGCTAAACATGACTTTATACACAAACACGGAATGTAGTGTCCAGTGTTCAAACTCATTGATTTCAGGTCATTTTCACCTGTTGAAATGATTGAAGACAACAAAAAGATCATTTAAAGCATAAATGCATTTATTTTCTAATTAGATGTCAGCAAAACATTAAACATTTGTATGTAGTAATTGCAAGAAAACAAAAAGAAAACAAAATGTACCATTTTAAGTTTCTGGTACTGTGACATAACACTGATATCAGCGCATTTAACAACGTTACACATGACACGCTAAACTATTCCTTCTAAGCTAGGTATCCTAAACTCAGTACGTCCAAACAAAAGCAAAAACAGAAATACTGTCACAGGTCCAGGGCGGATTGAGAGCGACAGCGTGTCATGGAGCAAGCAGAAACATAGAGTGGGCGACTCACTCAGGGATTCAAAGGAGGAAAGGGGAAAAACACTAGAGACACTAATAAAAACAAAAGCAGACCACGAGGGGTCAAAAACAAGACAAGGAACAACAGTAATCAAATAAGAAATCGGTCGGTGGGTCACAAGCTTTTTTTTTTTTTTCCCTCCACCACCCCCCCTCTGCGGAGGACCACTTTATTGTGCCCGAGATGTTATTTCAGGTGGAGTCTAGGACCCAACCTGACACGTGTGTATAGACAAACAGGCACACACATATACAAGCATACGTTCCCACCCTCATGCAGACATAAACAAATATTTACACATTCACCCAACATTTAGACACACAGAAATGAACGCTGTACACATACTCTCACTCCCCATGTATACTCTATGTGGACCCCTATTTTTCCTCTGGCGAGGAGACCAGAAGATCACCCCGGATCTCGCAGTAGCCGAGAAGCCCACCAGCCCAGACCCCGACCAGCTGTTCCTCTCAGCCCCAAATGGCGAACAGGGAACGGGGGTGTGAAAAGACCCCATGCCCCCCTTCGCCTGCTCAGATGTGGTGTTGGTGTGTGTTGTTCTAAAGTGCTTTTAAAACAGGTGAAGGGCATGGCATTAACCACCCCCTGCCGACCAACAGCTGGTGTTAGCTCGGCCTCTCCCCAGAGCCCTCAATGTCTATGTGTGATTAAAATTGAGGTGTGGGCCCTGGCACCAGAGGTAAGGCTGAATGAACAGACCGCCCTCTGGATGCCATTCTGTGTGCCCATCCCCAACGCCCTAAATGTATGTGTCATGAGAGAGTAAGTAATGAGAGTGTCTACGTTGTAGTGTATGAATGAGGTACAGGTGGTCGCGAGGGGACAGAGGAGGAATACCTACCCTGCATCCCAGCAACGCACCTACACCTCAAAGCCCTACATGTGTGGTGGTGTGATGGAGCGGGAGGAGGGAAGCATTTAGGGATGGGGAGGAAAGGAATGGGGGGGGGCAAAATACCTCCCCCCCCCGGAGCCAGCTCCCCCGCTGACCCCCATAGGCACTCCCCGTTCCCCGAAATCCATCCAGGGAGGGGGGCCCAGGCCCATCCAGACCGGGGCCCAAGGCAGCAGCACCACCGGGCCCCACAGAGCCCAAGGCGCCCCACCGGACCCCACTGCAAAGGAAAAGCTACCCCCGCCCCAGCATTCAGTCAACTCCCAGACTGCACAAGACAAAAGACATCCAAAGACATTGTCCCTCTCTGAAAGGTAGAAACGTTTCACCGCTCGTCCAAGCAGCTTTGCATGTGCAAATGCACAACCCCTCACTCAACAGAGGTAGAGGCATTAGGCACAACCTGTCTCCAATTTAACCTGCGGCCCTCTCATCATTTGCCAAAACAAAAATAATTCCCAGGAAAAAAACAGACCCAATTCACACCTCCACCAGGTGGACCACCCTTAACGACCCACTTTATTGGAGTAGGAGGGACTGGTTACATCTACCCGCAAATCCCCCCCCCCCACTTTGTTTCACTCAACGAGCCCCCTTATACTACTTACCCAGGAGGATAAATATGTGGACACTTACTACCTCCCTCAGTCTGAAGAAGCTGCTTGGATGAGCAGCGAAACGTTTCTAACTTTCAGAGACAAGTCCAGTTGCCACGAGTCAACCACCAGAGAGTATGGTCTAAGGTTGCCTGGTCCTTCTGTTCCTCTGTGGTGAAGGGTACCTTAAGGGTACCTTCACCACATTGCCATTTGACACTGACACCTTCACACTGCCTGCTTCTAAATCGCCAATGATCAGTTCTTCCAATAATAATTTGTCCACCTTAGTTTCAACAATATCCAAATTTATAGCATTCGGCTGGATTTCACTGTTTATAACTTCTACTGCCACATCCACAATTTCCAATTCAAATGCTTTTTCAAAAGCCTTTTCTCTAGTCTCCTCCACTTCAACTTCTCCAATTTGTAGTTGTACAATTTCACAATTAAATTTACTTTGATCTAAATATTCGAGATCAAACTGGCAGAGGTCTACCAGCACAGCTCCTATCTTCAGACTGTCTTGATGGTTGTCTACAGGCTTTATGGAGATTGTCCTGTTATTTATCACAAAAGCCTCCAACCCATGTACATCTATCCCCTTATCCCTCCCAAGCTGGCTAGTGGGTGGAGTTACTTGGGAGCACTCCTCTTCATCACCCCAGCAGATGATCTCTTCCCACTTGTCCCAGGCTGCCCAATAAGCATCATCCGTCCAGCTAACTGCCTTGGCAATTCGCCTTCGGGAATGTGACTCAGTGGAACTGTCAGCCTGGTCAGAAGGTGATTCTGCTGGGGAGCACAGCTCTTTCTCATCTCCCCAGTCAATCACCTCTCCCCACTTGTCCCAAGTTGCCCAGTATCTGTCGTCGCTCCAGCAAACAGCTTTCTCAAATCGTCTGATTCTGAATGAGGAAAAACAACATACAGGCAATGCAATGGAGCTGTCAGTCACTCCTGACATGTGGACTACACTTCTGCACTGACCCACACCTTCCCAATCAACAACCGCATTACTGCACAGGCAGAGCTGCTATCTTTGGTCAGCTGGCTGGCGTGAGATTCTCAATTCCAGACAAGTCTGCACATTCATCTCCATATGTGTAACAGTCTTACTGCCTTGTAAATAGTCTGGAGGGTTTGCAGACTACCCCAACACTTTTGATGGAGCTAATTTTAGGTTTATAATGGAACAAAACAGATTGACTACAAGACATCTTGAGTGAGGGTTGGCAACCCTGCATATGACACTAACTAACCTGCACATAAAATTTAAATATAATCCAAACAATATACTGAATTTTACACAAACATATTTCAATATACAGTCATACCTCGGCTCACGAACTTAGTTCCTGATGTGAAAAGTGTGTGACCTCAATCAATTTCTCCATTTCAATTAATGTAAATGTGTATTATGTTCAATATGTTTAAACTTCAGAAACGCTGCATTTCCTTCAATTTTTAATATTTTTCTGTGACCAAGAATCCATCCATCCATTTTCCAAACCGCTTATCCTACTGGGCTGCCTATCCCGGAAGCAATGGGCACGAGGCAGGGAAAAATCGAGGATGGGGGGGCCAGCCCATTGCAGGGCACACTCACACACCATTCACTCACACATGCACTCCTACGGGCAATTTAGCAAGTACCCGGAGGAAACCCCACGACGACATGGGGAGAACGCGACCAAGAATATAGACTTAAAATAACCTTACTTGTAACAAATAATGCTGTTGGCACGTCAAACTGTCGGTGCAGCGGTAAGAAAATCGGGAGAAGACTAACAATAATAGAGGATTTATAAATGGAAAAATAAGTTCACACAACACGTTATTCACCATGAACTAGGACATATCGCCGTCTTTCTCTTTAGGTCACTCTATACATACATACATACATACACTTCGAGCACGCGCAGTACAACTCAACACCCCCTACCATACAATCAAATTATGACAGACTGTGCACATATAACTGAGAGCATACATTTACATGCTAACAAATGCTAAATTAAATAAAACATTAAAACTGAGCATACGCTGGTCGCTCGAAAGACGCCAAAACACGGAAAAGAACCACAAAACATCCCCCCAAAAAACGAAACAATCAACATTAAAAGACTGAGTAACAGTCAAATGCAGTAATTTCGAAAATATGATTTTTTTAATTATTATTATACTGGACATTTCTTCGCGTTTCGGGTGGTTCTTTGGGGAGCTTTCATTGGACCCTTTTCGGGACGTTTGTGGGTTCGCGGCCCGAAATACGGTTCGACAACCGGTACAAAACATTTTGGAACATTTGGTTCGTAACCCGATTTATTCGTGATCAGGACTGTTCGTGGGTCGAGGTACCACTGTGCATACAAAGACAGATAATAAATAATAAGATAAGTTATACGATAAAATTGGAGCAGAAATGCAACGTACCTTGCCATCTTGGTGCAGAAAAGCAAGTGAAGCCGCATCTTTCAAACCGGTAGCTTCCCACGTGCGGAGGCATCAAATGTAACCAAGCAACAACATAACTAAATAATAACATCATAATACGTATAGTTGTTATATAATAATGACAGCTTTATAAGTTTTTTATTTACTTTTAGAAGTAAATAAGAAAAAAAATTGTGTAAGAACTGCAAAGCAAGAATATAGTAGTAAGCATGAATCACACATTCAGCTCTGGATAATATCAGATAATGACTTAAAGACACGTGAAATGAACTGCACTCTTGGAGTCTGTCTCTCCCCAAAGCACTATGCACGGTAACTTGTTTAATATGGGAATTATAAAATGACACTTTGGTAACATTTCAAACTGTTGTATACTTAGCGATCAGTATGTCGAACTGTCACGCCCAGCTCGTACGATCCTCATGTGTGCCATGCCCCCCTGATTATCCACGTGTGCTTCCCCATTATACCCAGCTGTGTCCGATTATTTTCGCCCAGTCCTGTCTATTTCAGTCCATGTCTTGCTTTCGTTCCTGGTCGGTCATTGATGTTAGTTAGTCGATGTTCGTGCTTCGTCCCGTTTTAGTGCTAATAAATCCCAGTTTCCCCGTGTTCTGCCTGCCTGTTTCCTGTCCGTGCGATCGCGCTCGCAACCAGCCCGAAACCTGACATGAACAAGGTTATACATCACACAAGCTTCCCACAAGAACCTGTAATTAGACTAAGCGCGTACCACACTGGGCCCGGCTGCCTTATACGGCAACCGAGCACGATCGCATCCTGCCCCCCTCCCCAGTTCTGCCCCCCCGTTGCACTTATTGGTCCGGACGCGAGCACGTTTTGTCATCAACCTGCAACTTTTTGTGTGAAAGAAACATAAGAAGCAAAGCTGTGTACCACAGTAGGGTAGAATTCATGGTTAATTTCGTGGCTTATTTGGGGCGGTTTTGAGTATGATGACACACACAGATTTGTCAAGTATACAAAGCAGAGGTTTTTATTTATTCGTGCTGCACGTATAGGAAGATCCACACTTTATCAAATATCTCAGGCAGACTGATGCTGCGCGGGATACCGGTGCCAAAAAGGTATTGCGGTACTGCATTTTTGAAAGCTGTTCGGTATTACATTACATTACATTTCTTCAGTACTTGTACTAATTACACTATTTTCGCTTCCGCTAACTATGGGATCATGACGATGGACTCTATATAGCAAAACCACTGCCGAAACTAAGTTATACACTAAGTTAGATCTGCACCCATCATGCTATATAAAATACTAAAACGTCAGCTAGTTAAGTATGATGTCCATAGCTTCACGTCAGTGATTTATGTCAGGGATATACATTGACGTCATCAAAGTTTGATGTTTGAATAATAAATAGATAATAAAGCATAATGTGCTGCGTGGGAAGTGTTTTATATGTGATCAGGTCATCAGAGCTGTATTATGGGATGTCACCAAGACAGGTAATGCTAATACTTAAAAGTAAATAGCATAATCATACAATGATAAGAAAGAGAATAAGGCAAAAACGTTTCTTGAAATTTGGCCTGAGGGTGGCGCTAGAGTGATGGATGGATTGAACCCAAATTTGGTATGAATAGTTGGAACTGACCTCTATCGATGTGCCAAATTTCAAAAAAGTTGCCAATCGGCTCTATGGGCTGCCATAGACTCCCATGGCAAAAAGCATAATAATAGTGAAAACTACTAAAAACTATAGGTATCCTAATAATAATAGACTGTCATCTCTAAATTGCCCACAGTGTGTGAGTGAGTGCATTCCCTGCAATGGACTGGCATCCCATCCAAAAGTATACCATTGTGTCCTATGCTACCTGGGATAAGCTCCAGGCCCTCGTCTCCAGGATATGCGGTACGAGGATGGATGAATAATAATCATCCATCCATCCATCCATCGATTTTCCAAATCGCTTATCCTATTCGGTCACGGGAGGTCTGGAGCCTATCCCGGAAGCAATGGGCACGAAGCATGGAACAACCCAGGATGGGGGGCCAGCCCATCGCAGGGCACACTCACACACCATTCACTCACATTTAGCAACTCCAATTAGCCTCAGCATGTTTTTGGACTGTGGGGGGAAACCGGAGTACCCGGAGGAAACCCCACGACGACATGGGGAGAACATGCAAACTCCACACACATGTAACCCAGGCGGAGACTCGAACCCACGTCCCAGAGGTGTGAGGCAACAGTGCTGACCACTGCACCACCATGCCGCCCCTACCTTCTTCCAATTTGAAACAAATGAAGCCTTTTCAGGTTACTGTAATCAGTTTTACACCACACATTTACAAATGCACTGTAAAAAAAAGTGCTGTTTTTACAGGAAAACGCTGGCAGCTGGGGTTACCAGGGACTTCGTGTAAAAAATACAGCAGCACAATAGATCGCTTTACAGATGCAATATGTAAATTGATTTACAGTAAATGAAAAACACATTAAAAACTGTTAAATCTACAAAAAAAAACTTAATATCACACAATGATGTTATATATAAATAGACTATTTCCTGTATCTTTTACATGTAATAATTGCTTATTGTGGATCCATAAATTGTAAAATTAACAGGGAAATATCAAACAAAAAACTAATTTAAACTGGTAGAACAACGTCAAAACTGCATATTAAATGGAGCTGTTCTGTATATTAAAAATGCTGTATTTTATGTTTTAATGTAAAATTTTAGTCAAACCTAATTAACAAACTAATTACTGCTATTCCTATAGCTAAACATGCAAAAATACATCTTGAGAAAAGACAAGAGAGGAAAATATCACTTTTGGGAAATTTATTTTGCAGCCAATAAAGCAAATGACAACAGTTGGATGCATTTTTTCCAACTAACATAATATGCAAGGCGCACAGCAACTACACAATTGAATCAAAAGCTATAAAGCTGTTGAACATTCCTGCAAAGCAAGAACCATGTTCATGAAAAAAGCATTTGTACACTCTACCAGAAAAAGTTAAATAACCTGTTAAGATTTTAAAACAAAAATGACATATTGTGCCAAAATGATCATAATCACCATGCAATGCAACACGCACCCTGCTGTCACCACAACCATGGCCTTGGTCAAAGAACACATCAGGAAAACCACCTGTGGTGAAACAAACCTACACAGGTGGTCTAGAAACACTGCAGTAGCAGCATGGTTAAAAAAAACAAACAAAACTGGAACATTCCTTCAAAGCAAGAACATCTTCATGAATTCATTCATGAATTGGCTTCATGCATTCGACCAGAAAAAGGTTTAAGTACACATTGTGGATTTAACAAAGTAAAACTAACAGTCCACAGAGAGTCAATACTTAGGCTTAGCGCCACTCGTGGTCAGCCTGCTTGAAGTCAAAACGCTTGAAGTCATTCTCAACACACAACAAGACTAAAAACATATTATCTGTATTTGAACGCAAATGAATGGGTAAATTTGCTAATGACAGATAGACTGCAAGAAGTTTGTGCATCTTTTTAGCAGAACCCAGGGGATTCACTACCTCAAATGAATCTTGGTACAAAATCAGTTTGAGGCTTTCAGGGTTTTCATTAAAGAACTGGTGACATTTTAAATGTTTATAAATCTCTACATCAGGACCCCCAAACTGTTGTGACAGTGTATTCTTCTATAACTGTGACTCTAAAAAGCTCTTCAGAGTTTCTCCCACTGGTATGTAGTAAGCAAATTTTTCTGTCATGTTTTCATCCATTCCCAATGGCACTTTCTTGGGTTCTGTGTATTTAACCCTACTATTATCCTAGCATTTCCACCCATCTGTTATCTTGGGCGTTGCCGGTCGGGTCGGTACCGACCCGTGTCCTAAATCAGCCTCCCTCAACCCTCAAACATTTTTTTATCATCCAGTTTGTTTCCTTACCTCTTGGTTGCCTTGTTAGGCTTCCTTATCCATGAAAAGATTTTAAAATTTGGTTTTAAAATTTTTGGTGTGGCCCTCTGAAGATGAGACTTATGATGTCAATAGAACGGCCCAGTCCAAAAAAATTGGTAAAATAAACCTCAGGAGAATTATACAAATAAATCAAAGGTTTATATGTTACCTGACTATTACTGAGGGGTATTAGAACACAACTGTAAAAAAAAAAAATTACAATTTTTTTATTTTAATAATATTACTATCAATATCAATATTATTAATATTAGTAACATCTGTGGTGTTAGGGTCGGTTTTGACCCATATATATTTACTTCAAGAAGAAGGCAAAAAAAGTTTTTTTTTCCCAAAAGTTGAACTTTAATTCAAATCACAAAGACAAAGCCAAACAAGTAAGACAAAATAAAATACAAAATAAATTACAAAATGTAGATCAAACAAACAATCAAAACAATAGAATTAGTAGTACGGTGGTAGGGTGGTAGCTCTCCAGGAGCAGGATTGGTACTGTATGTTTACACTATGTGCAAGTAGGACAGTAAGTGACATGTTTAGTGTGCTCTTTGCAAATATATTTCTTGTATTTGACACACATTGACTTGGTTTTTCTGTCCTTGCTGCTTGGGCAGACCTGACAGCGCTTTCTTTTGTAATCCAGCGGCCTCTCTGGGTCTGGGTCTGTGGCTGTGGCCGGGCTGGCTGTGGCCGGGCTGGCTGTGGCAGGGCTGGCTGTGGCAGGGCTGGCTGTGGCAGGGCTGGCTGAGGCCGGGCTGGCTGTGGCAGGGCTGGCTGTGGCCGGGCTGGCTGTGGCAGGGCTGGCTGTGGCCGGGCTGGCTGTGGCAGGGCTGGCTGTGGCCGGGCTGGCTGTGGGAGGGCTGGCTGTGGCCGGGCTGGCTGTGGCAGGGCTGGCTGTGGCAGGGCTGGCTGTGGCCGGGCTGGCTGTGGCAGGGCTGGCTGTGGGAGGGCTGGCTGTGGCAGGGCTGGCTGTGGCAGGGCTGGCTGTGGCCGGGCTGGCTGTGGCAGGGCTGGCTGTGGCCGGGCTGGCTGTGGGAGGGCTGGCTGTGGCAGGGCTGGCTGTGGCCGGGCTGGCTGTGGCAGGGCTGGCTGTGGCCGGGCTGGCTGTGGCCGGGCTGGCTGTGGCAGGGCTGGCTGTGGCAGGGCTGGCTGTGGCCGGTCTGGCTGTGGCAGGGCTGTGGCAGGGCTGGCTGTGGCAGGGCTGGCTGTGGCCGGGCTGGCTGTGGCCGGGCTGGCTGTGGCAGGGCTGGCTGTGGCAGGGCTGGCTGTGGCAGGGCTGGCTGTGACAGGGCTGGCTGTGGCAGGGCTGGCTGTGGCAGGGCTGGCTGTGGCCGGGCTGGCTGTGGCAGGGCTGGCTGTGGCAGGGCTGGCTGAGGAGGATGCTGGTGCTGAAGCTCTTCGTCTTCCTGCTGACGTGGACGGAGTGCTTGCCGTGGTCTGCAGCTGTCTGACCACAGCTGCAGCGGCTGGGTCTCGGGGGACCCGTTCCCTGTTTTCAATGTGTCCCTTTATAAGAGAATCCCCAAGTTCTTGGAGAAACATTCTTCGCCTTTGATTCTTCCCTGCATTCCACCCTTGGTGGATTTGGGTCCACAACACAGATGCGTTGTAGGCTGACACATCCAGGATATTGTAGAACAATACCACTGGCCATCTCCTGGTCATGCGCTGGCATGTATAGGTGGCAGTCAGCTTGTCCACCCCTCCTTTGTTTTTACTGTAATCCAAAATAATGATGGGCTTTTTCTCTTTTGCTGATGACACAGCAGTGTCCTTGTGGAGTGTGGACATGAGAATCACACTCCGGTTTTTTTTTGGACAATATGACACAATAGTGGTTGTCACATGTAATATTGTGTCCGCGCAGTCCAGTTGTCAAGTCGAGGACTACACGTCTTCCCTGGTTCCTCTCAGGGATGCCACTTTCAGGTTTTCCTGTGTAAATTTGCATGTTCCAAGCATAGCTTGTTCTTGCATCACAGGCTGCCCAGATTTTTATCCCGTATTTGGCTGGCTTATTGGGCATGTATTGCCGGAAAGGGCATCTTCCCCGGAAAGGCACAAGACGCTCGTCTACGGTAACCTCTGGCCCTGGATTGAACATCAAAGGCAGGCGCTGCACCCATCTCTCCCAGACATCCCTTATGGGAGCAAGCTTGTCACGTCTTGCTCTCATGTCTCGGTTGTCAAACCTGAGGACTCTCGAGATCATGTGGAAGCTCTTCAGTGACATCGTGGCCCGAAAAATATTTCTGCCTGTTGCTGTGTCCCAGAGACTGGCTGTGGCCTCACTGCTGGATCGGTATACTCCAGCAAGAAGAAGAATTCCAATATAAGCATCCAGGAATTCTTCCTCAAAGTCAATCCATGTGTGTCCGTAGACTTTTTGTCCTTCTAGGTTTGTCATGTTAAGTATTATTTTTTTCAGTGATGGTGGCATGAACTGTTCAAAACTTGTTTTGATGTCACTTATCCTTGTTATGGCAAACCTTCTAACCCCAGGAGTCATTCTGATGATATTTTCAGCAGCTGCCCTGCCAGCTGTCCTGCGAGTCTCGTCAGGTGGTACTAACTTCCAGGAGATGCTGCCATTCTTGGACTGTAGTACTTCAGCTGGTGGGGAAACCAGAGGTGATCTCCTCCTCAGACTCTGTGTCTGTGTCTTCTGACTGACACTCCACAATGTCTTCCTCCTCTGAGTTCACCTAATCAGTGTCGCTGTGCCACTCTGTAACTTGTCCTTCAGCTAGGATATGATCCATAGCTTGGAGTGCTGTGAATTTAGCCATTTTTACCTCTGCAAATTAGATGTTTTCTCTCCAGTCACAATCACCAAACTGAACTGGTCTGGGCCAGTTTTGCCTGGGCTGTCTCTGTTTTTTTACTCAGGGGAGGTGTGAAGAGATAAGCCCCTGACTACAGCTCGGGGGATGGGAGAGGCCTGCTGCCTGACAGAGTTGTGTGGGGGTGTGGGGCCCGAGTGAGCTGAGAGTGTGTTTATACTGTAACTTCAGTTTGGCCAGTATTTATTGTTTTATGATCTCTTATTGTACCCTGGGTCGTGGCTGACCCGTTAAGACCACAGGCAGTGAATTTCTAGTATTTCTGACCGACCCTAGGGTAATAGTAGGGTTAAACCCATTCAGATGCCTCACCAAAGACAAACATCAAGGAGATATACCGGTGGGGCTAGCCAGCACACTCACAAGTCACCTGAAGAGTATTACAGAGCAGAGTTTTACAAATTGTTGGATTGTGTTGATGTCCAGTTTCAGGAGAGGTTTAACCAACCAGATCTAGGTGTCTTGAACAGGCTGGAAGACATTCTTCTCACAGGAGAGGTGGATGATATTGCTGATCAGTATCCAGAACTTAACAGGGAGACTCTAAAAGTTCAGCTAGCCAGGTTCAAGTCCAAATACAATTTCAAATCTAGTACAGAAGTGGCTACTATCATGAGAGGAATGCCAGTGGAGGTGAGGGGGCTATTTGATCACATTGAAACCCTTGTCAGACGGCTTTTAGTTACCCCGGTGTCATCAGCTGAAGCTGAAAGGAGTTTCAGTTCTCTCAGGAGACTAAAAACCTGGCTCAGATCAACAATGACACAAATGAGACTGAACAATGCTGCTGTATGCCATGTGCACCAGAACAGTCTGGACAATATTGATGTCAGACAAATATGCCAGCAGTTTATTTCTGTTAACGAGAGGCGAAGGCATGTTTTTGGCTCCTTCATATAGGAGCAATAGGCATTGAGCTGTTGTGTGGTACCTAACAGTAGTTCATGTTTAGATGTAATCTACTTTTATATATACAGATGTTTGAGATGTTTCATTTGCACTATGGCTCAATAAAGAATAGTCTTTATTAAACTATCTTTTTGTCAGTTATTAAACATTCCTTTGACATTACACTATTCCTTAATTTAACTTAATGAATTGCATTTCGAGTGGATTAATATCAATCAAAGCATTGCTAGTATTAATGTAAAGTGATTTTGCATTTTGCAGCATATTAAAAAAACATGCATTCCGTGGACGGAGTTGGGGTGGCGGGGTTGGTGGGTGGGGCAGGGGATGGGGGGGGGGGGGGTGGAGTCATAGGTCCCCACCAATGTCCAGAGCAAATCTACGACCTTGCAATCAACAATGACAAGATGCAAACAGTGTGGGCTGCAGTGAACATAAAATGCATATCTGGCAACCTCTCTAACTCCTGTTTGGACCCCAGAGCATCTGCCACTCATGACCTTCACTGCTTTGGCCACCAGCTTCTCTCTGTATTCCAGCCCATACTAATCCAGACATAGAATAGAATAGAATAGAATAGAATGGCTACTTCATTGTCATTCAGAACATACACCAGTTAGTGCACATCAGAGCATAATTACATTGCATTGACTCATCATCGGCCCAAAAGAGTGTATTAAAGAATATAAAGTGGAATTAACATAGAATATGCATAAAAATATATTAACAGCACTATAGCAGCAAACACCAGTGTACATCGCCGTTTCAGACATATTGCAGTAGACAATTTAAAAAAAAGCAATTCTTGAAAGTGACGTGTGGATGGATGGAGAGAGGCGGAGTGTGGGGGGGGGGCTGCCATGAGGTATTGAGAGTTCAGGAGTCTAATGGCTTGAGGAATAAAACTATCACAGAATCTGACTGTCCTGGTCCTGATGCTGCAAAGCCGCTTCCCAGAGGGCAGCAGGGCGAACAGTCCGTGGTGGGGGTGGGCGGAGTCTCTGATGATGTCACAGGCTCTGCTGAGACAGTGTTTGTGCGCAATGTCCAGACTGTCAGTTATCTGCACCCCCAGGAATCTGACCCTGCTGATCACCTCCACAGCACTGTTCTCAGTGACGAGTGCTGAATGACTGGGCTGTTTCCTCCTGAAGTCCATGATCATCTCCCTGGTCTTCTACACATTCAGGATCAGGCTGTTGTCACTGCACCATCCCACCATTCTCTTCACCTCCTCTCTGTAGGGCAGGTCGTTGCTGTTCCTAATGAGACCCACTAATCTACTTTGGATTAAGCCTGAACACCACCTCTCACCCCCCCCCCCCCCCCCCATCACAGACGTCCCGCCATAACACCGCCTTAATATATTACCTGCACTGAAGCCCGTTTGGAGTGAGGTGTTTCAGTGCTGCTCCGGTCTCCTCCCACAGTCCAAAGGCGTGCAGGGTTGGCTGATCGGCGTCTCTAAATTGGCCCTGTACTTGTGTGAATGTGGCTGTGTGAGTGTGTGCGCCCTGTGGTGTATTGGTTCCCGCCCAGGGTTGGTTCCCCCCAGGGTTGGTTCCTGCCCAGGGTTGGTTCCTGCCTAGGGTTGGTTCCCGCCCAAGGTTGGTTCCCACCCAGGGTTGGTTCCCGCCTGCGCCTGTTGTTCCTGGGACAGGAAATTCTATATTATTCTATTATAAATTCATAATTAGTTACATCAGAGGCGTTTGAGTAGCTTGCAAACCCTATAGACTATTTACAAAGTAATAAAACTCTTCCATACATGTAAATGCGTGTGCTGATTTGTCTCAAATTGAAAATGTCACAGCAGCCAGGAGACCAAAGCTGGCAGCCCTGTGAACCTCTGACATATATGTAAATAAGCGGGAAACCTTTTCCTGCCACTGAATTCGCTTTCATTAGTGTGTCATTCAGGCCACACACTGGTTTGTGTTAAATTTGCTAGACAAAAAATAAAGATCAGGCTAAATAAAGATGCGACTCAGAAATGCCTGAGTGATTCGGTGTCCAAGGCCTGTGAGATACTGGCACCATATCCAAGGGGCCCCATCGCGGGGACCCAGATAAACAGCTTTTGGAAATGGATTCATGCATTTCATCTAACTCAGGACAGAAAATCACCTCCAGACACCCAGACAGGACATCAAGGGCCGTGCTGCATTTAATCGTAAGCTTGTTAAGGTATAGACGCCTTCATAAATGTCGAGTTTTGCAGTAACAATGAGGTCAATCCTCTTTGAAAACTGCCAGCTGAGAAAGTATGTTGGATTATTGAACAAGACATACAGTAATAACTGCTTAAACAAGCTGATTTATCAGTCTGTTTTATAATAATACACTCGTCCTTCCTGAATAACCCCTCACCCTGTTGAATACAGTGATGTGATGCCCATTGCTAATGTATGGCGTGCAGCACTTGATACTCACAGGATGCTAATTCATTGCATGGAGATTTCGGTTCACTTATATTTTCTCCATATTGTGTGCGGTAAGTGCAATAACCAGAGGAAACCTGGTAATCTACTCAAGCATGTCTAGGTCTGATTTAGAGTCAAGGCAAGAGAAAATGTTATTTACTGATTTTCAAAGTGTTCTCTCATCGGTAACACTTTATAAGCACAAATAATGTAGTATGCTGTTACTTATGTATTAATTAACCACAAACTAAGTCTTAGTCAGCAGCTTGATTTTGTCCGTAAATATGGCCGCTGCACACGCTGCATCTAACCGCTGCTGTCTTGGATTTTTAAAGGTCGCCTGCAGGAAACGGCAACATCCCGTTCATCTAAAACGGGAAAGGGCTGAACTTCAGCGGCGCGATATCTGTTCCTGCAAAATATATGGATGATTTATGGCTCATAATATTATTATTTTTTTATTATTATGAAAGAATGCAAATGACTGCTAGTTACAAACTTGCATAAAAAGAAATGTCCCGTTAAAATGGAGTAATCATGGTATTTCATATCGCGCATAGATCCGCTTTCTTATAATTTAATTCTGATCCTATTTTATTTAGTAATCTGTGTTTTGTCTCCCCCTAGTGGCGTCCCTGAAAAGTACACATTGTTTCCGGAATGATCGCTTTTCTGTGAATTGACGTGACCAGTGGATGTAAGAAATATGGCAGCAGTTTGATAGAGAGACATTATAACTGACTACAGTCACTTTATAGAATGTTAATCTACAATAGCAAATGAATCCAATGGTGGATTGTCAATGGATGTTTGTGTATATTTGTACACGTCTGTTATTAATGATAATGCATGCAGATAAATTTAATGGCTTTTGCCAGCCGGGCGTGGGAGGGGTTCAGTATCTATCTATGTATCAAGTTATCTGAGTCAGACAGATTAGTGGGGGCAGAGGAGTAAGGGTGCCTGGGCACCTGCCCGTTCTGTCTGACGGGGGCATAACCAGACCTATTACAGTGGGGTGGGGGTGGCAAGGCTGCCTGGGAACCTGCCCGTTCTGTCTAACGGGGGCATAACCAGACCTATTACAGTGTGGTGGGGGTGGCAAGGCTGCCTGGGAACCTGCCCGTTCTGTCTGACGGGGGAGCAACCAGAACTTTTACAGTGGGGTGGGGGTGGCAATGGTGTCTTTGCACCTGCTCCTTCTGTCCTATGGGGGCATAACCAGACCTTTTACAGTGAGGTTGGGGGGGAGGGGGTGGCAAGGGTGTCTGGGCACCCGCCTGATTTGTCCGACGGGGGCATAACCAGACCTATTACAGTGGGGTGGGGGTGGCAAGGGTGCCTGGGCACCTGCCCGTTCTGTCCGACGGGGGCAAAACCAGACCATTTACCGTGGGGTGGGGGTGGCAAGGCTGTCCCGTCCTGTCTTACGGGGGAGTAACCCGGCCTTTTACAGTGTGCTGGGGAAGGGACCCTGCACACACCAGCCCATTCTGCGTGATGGGATATAACCAGGACCTTTACAGTAGGGTGAGGGTGGCAAAGCTGACTGGGCACCTGCCCCTTCTATCTGACGGGGGAGCAACCAGACCTATTACTGGGGGGTGGGGGTGGCAAGGCTGTTAATTATTTAACAAAACAAATTTCATTATTTATTGAAATATATTTATAGTAATTTTATTTACTTTAATCCACTGAAGCAGGATTGTAACAGGACATAATAATATTTTCCAGTGTTTTTTGTGTCTGTTATGTCTCCTGTTAAATGATTATTATACACATTGCTTCAGTGTGATTGTGTGAGTAATGTTCAGCTGCAGTAATACAGTGAATTTAACTTAATCCAGCAGACTGTGGTTTCATTATGTTACTCAGTTATGCTTTGGGTGACGCTGAAGCAGGACATTAATAGGACAGAACAGAAAGCCTTTATTGTCATTGTACAGGGAGGAAATACAGTAAATGGACATAAATATATAAAATGTACATATACAGGGGAGAGGGAAAGCCCCCCCCCCCCCAATCAGGATTACATTTAGTTACATTTTAGTCAGAGAAAAAAACTATTAAACAATATTTTTCATGTTATTCAGCTCACTGAAGACAGTCATTTATTTTTTGTCAAACACAGTACTGTGCAAAAGTCTTAGGCTGTCCAAAGAAATGTTTAAAGCTGTTTTTCTGGGTAGCAAGTGTACTTTGGCTTAGAACAAAAAAACACAATTTAACATTAGAACGTGTGCAAATTAAGAGTAACACAATAAAAACTAGTAATAATTTCTTCTGTTTTCTAAAAAGTTACTGATATCTAGTTGGATGGCTAGATGAACACCGCTTCAGTTCCCAAACTTCTCCTCAGGGGCACCTCAGCCGTTCCACGATTTTGTTAAATTTCACCAACAGCTCAATTAAATAATTAAATATATTGGTTAAAAAGTCAGTGAGAGATAGACTAGCTGTATGAGGTCTGCTAGCGGCCAAGTCAAAAAATACATGGCTGCACTGGACGGTCGCTGCAAATACTGGGATGATTTTAGCTGTTGGGGAAAGCGTCAGGCTTTCCACCCCAACTCTGCACACACTATTAATTACGAGACAACACACTTAAAGTTTTACTTGCGCAAGGGTAACCACACTCTCTGCAGGATGCGCTACAAAGGAATGTGTTACAAAGGGTGGTTCCCCTTGGCACCTTTATTTATAGTCAATGGGGGGCAGGGGTCTTGGAGTGAGAACAAAGAAAGGACTGTGAGAGTAAGAAGAAGTTCTGGTTTTACTCAGGTGGACAACTATTAAACACGTGCTCAGGATACATGTAAACTAATATAATCTAGAGTATGAGGTTAAAGGAAAACAAAATAATGTATATACATATTTACACTCATTGCTGATTATACAGAAATGATAACAAATGATTACTAACAGTTTCTTCAACCTAACAGTCCCTCCTGTTTATCATGACATTATGATCAGAAACATCAGTATTGTACAAATTGCAAAAGCACTTTCAGCACAACCGTCATTCAGATCACATCATCATCATTATCAAGAGGGCTAGACAAGGTTAGTAAATCCATTTGTTCTTCTGCAGTGTATAGCAGAAAAACAGAACGAAAAGTGTGTTGTATCATGGAACGGAGGCAGGGTAAAATACAAATGAAACAACAACATACAAATAATAATGTAACAAGAATGGGGAGTGAGAACTTTAGCAGTAACTGCCACCAGGACCCAGTGAGAAACCAATTCAACCATGAGGGGCCAGCATGAGGGTCTAGGGTCATGATCTTCTGAAGTTCTCGCAGACGGTCCAAGGCTGCAGTCATGTTGGGTGAGTGCACATTATCGGGAATATATGTACAGCAGGTATTATTTAAAAGCACGCACACACCACCTTGTGCAGCAGTAAGTATGTCTAAAACCATTCTATTCTGAATGACCATCTGTTTAATAGCATCTGTCTCTCCATTCTGTTGCTCATTTATTATGATGGAGTTATTTATGAACACCCCCAAAGGATAATCAATAGTTTCTAATCGTAACGTATTCTTTGCTGTTCCTACCCAGGGAAAAAGAGACATTAATACTTTCTGGTCTGTAGACCAATGTTTGAACTCCTGGGGAACATCTGAACCCCAGACACTGTCATGAGGACGGAGAGGGGCGGTAGTTATAGTGGACCGGCGCCTGTGGTTCGCTGGTGTAGACGACAGTGACACCAGGAAAGTATGGTCTGACACAAAGATTGGAGCGCACACACCATACCAGTTATAGGGCAAAACGAAATATGCGTGGGGTCCACATAACCAAGCTACTCCTTGCACCCAGTAGGTGCCATTACTAAATCCACTTATGTTTACCGGGGCACCTTCTCCGTGTACTAGTATTTGGGCAGAGTTGGTGGTGTTCCCCATATGGTGGGTGCCGTTCATTTGGTCATAACACATTGAGTGATTAAATGTTTTAGGGTCCATGTTCAGGTGGACAGATAAGCGGAAGGATATATTTGACACTTTTATAGCAAAATCGATCCAAAACTGCTACGCACATACGCCATTATCCAAACCAGCAGTATATGGATCTGTGTCATCTATTTTTATATAATCATGCTGATAGCCTACACCTGCAAAAGAGGCAGCACACTTTGCTTGTGACTTATTCATAGGTTTCCCATATATAGTTAATCCATCGGCATGAGATGGCATGTGGGTACAGACATAACAATTAGTTAAATTGTCTTTCTTTGCTGAATCATAAACATAACGGTACCAATAGTTTTGTAGGAAAGGATGGGTCTCATTTGTGGAGATAGGTCTCAGGTGGGAGACGTCATGTGTCCATCTAGGTGGACGAAACACCTGCTTTGGTGTGTGCAAGAGCAGACCAACAATTCCCATAAAGAGAATTACACCGAGAGTTACCTTAGCACATCCCCACCCAATCAGAGCCATTCTAAATGGAGTGCAGATCAGCTGTTTTCTTCACCGGGTTGAGACGTCAGTATCCTATTGATTGCTGCGCCTTTGTAGCGGACTTCCACTGCTACTCCGAAGGTACAGAGGTCTCTGATACGGGCTTGATGGGCTTACAGTGACTCTTATGTGTCCAGGAAGGTCGCTCTGCTATTTTCACCGCTGTTGGTGTTGTGAGGAGGACTTGATAAGGTCCGTCCCACCGAGGCGTGCTCCAATGCTTTCGCAACAGGACTTTGACCAGGATCCAATCTCCTGGCTGCAGATTATCCTGTTGAACAGAAACAGAATTTACTGGGGCTATGTTTTTGTTGTGATGATAATAGCTTACGCATCCAATCGGCTAACATATTTTCTCTGTCTGCTTTTCCTATATCACTCATTTCGGTTGCTAAGGGAAACAGTCTACCATACACTATTTCAAAAGGTGTCAATCCTGCAGGAGTGGGAGTTATTCTCATCCATAATTTTACTCGGGACAAACATTCTGGCCACGGCCTTTTTGTCTCTTCCATTGTCTTTCTGAGCCTTGTTTTAATGGTGCCGTTAGTTCTCTCCACTAAGCCTGCGCTCTGGGGGTGATAAGCACAATGATTTTTGATCGTAAACCCGAGTGCTTGTGAGCAGAGGGACATGGTCTGATTTACAAAATGAGTCCCATTGTCTGATCTTATAATATGAAGTATGCCATAGGTAGGGAAATAATGGCCTACCAAACATTTTGCAACAGTCATTGCATCACAGTGCTTTACAGGGTATATCTCTACCCATTTAGAGAAAGTATCTATAATAACTAGACAATACATTTTTCCTTGTGACCAAGATAATTCAATAAAAATCCATATGTACAACTTGAAACGGGTACTCAGCTACAGGGAACTGGCCACGTTTTGGTCTCATGTTACCCTGTGCATTATGTTTGCAGCGAATTAAGCACGCTCGACAAAATTGCTTTGCGTAATCAGAAAAATTTATAGTATAAAAGTATTGCTGGATGATATGTACCATCCCTCCTGTTGAGACATGAGTATTTCCATGGCTCACTAAGGCAGCTGTTTTATATAAATTTTTTGGTAGGATGGGCTTGTCATTCATATAATAAACTTTCCCTTGCTGTATTGCTCCCTTCTTAATCCAGCTCTGTATTTCTGTTTTATGTGCATGAGTCTGTGCATCACATAATACATCACTATCTATCAACAAGACATCTGTAACATTTAAGGCAGGTTGTTTTTGTGCAGCACTTTTTGCCGTCATGTCCGCAAAACTATTTCCTTTAGCTATTGCGGAAGCATCAGTTTGGTGTGCCTTACATTTGCATATTGCAAGGCAATTTGGTAATTGCACAACATCTAACAACCTGAGTAATAAGTTCGTATGAGTTAAAGATGTCTTGAATCCTCTATTTTTCCACACTCTTGCATGGTGATGAACAGCTCCAAACACATATTGACTATCAGTGTATATAGTAAGTGGCTTGTTTTTGAAAAGCTCGCATGCCCTAATTACAGCATAGAGTTCAGCCGCTTGTGCTGAACAAGCAGGGGGGAGTGCATTGGCCTCTAACACTTCAGTAGATGTAACTACAGCATATCCAACCTTGTTCTTCCCCATGTCATTTTTTGATGCTGATCCATCTACAAAAACAACCGTTGAGTCTGGTATTGGGGTCTGTAAAATATCTGCTCTGGGTTTAGTTTGTTCTTCCACAACTGCTTTGCACGAATGTGGTTCTCCATCTTCCGTTGTCGGAAGAAGGGTGCTAGGGTTGAGAGGACCACATTGCTGTATAGTAATGTTTGACTGTGAAAGCAGGAGTGAGACTAAGGTCAGATGTCTAGCATGTGTGAGGAACGGTAGCGGCGTCTGCAAAAGAACCAATGAGACCGAATGTGGCACCTTCAGGGTGAGTGGGTGACACAACACGTTCTGCTGATAATTTCTCTGCTTCTGCAGCAGCTGCACATGCCTGTAAACACTGCGGAAAACCAGCTGCCACTGCATCTAATCGTTTAGAATAGAATGCTAATGACCTCTCTTTTGCGCCGAATGGCTGTGTTAATACTGCTTTCATATACCCTTGATTTGCATCAACACATAGGGTAAATGGTTGTTGATAATCTGGCAGAGCAAGTGTCACATTAGTTTGTAACATCATTTTTAGATTTGTGAATGCCAATTCTCCTTCTTTTGTCCACTGAATTTTATCTTTCAGTGCCATGTCCTTCCCATAAATCAGGGTTTGTTGTTTTGCTGTTTAGTCTTTGGTTTTGGTGCCTCTTGTATTGCCTGTTTTCTAGTTTCTAATAACGATCGACCTTGTTGGCAGAGTTTATGTCCAAGATATATAACTTCCTCTCTGCAATACTGTAATTTTTGTTTTGATGCTTTATGTCCTGTATCATACAAATGCTGTAACACTAACAGCGTGGCTTCTTTGCAATGTTGTTTTGTATCTGAGGCAATTAATATATCATCTACATACAATAGCACTTGACTATGGGGCGTTATTTTACAGGAACTCATTGAGTATCTAAGAGCCATTGTATACACATGTGGATTTTCTGAAAACCCTTGAGGGAGTCTAGCGTATGTGTATTTATGTCCTTTATAAGTGAAACCAAATAAGTGTTGTGAATCAGGATGTAGTGGTACTGAGAAAAAGGCATTACTCAGATCCACTACTGAAAAATACTTCTTATCAGGGGTCAGAGAATTGAGCAAAAGGTGTGGGTTTGGCACATCTGGCACAACAAATGATTAATAACAGTTTCTTCAACCTAACATATCCTAATAATAATAGACTGTCATCTCTAAATTGCCCACAGTGTGTGAGTGAGTGCATTCCCTGCAATGGACTGGCATCCCATCCAAAAGTATACCATTGTGTCCTATGCTACCTGGGATAAGCTCCAGGCCCTCGTCTCCAGGATATGTGGTACGAGGATGGATGAATAATAATCATGTTTATTTCAATTTCAATTATTGACAAATATAAACATGTATCAAGGATAATAGCAATAAATACAGTATGCCAAAATAAATGCTAGAGGAGAATCCTGTAATTCCTGCCCCAGTCCTAGGTCTGGGGAGTTTATTCTCACTGAGATTGCATAGGATTCCTCTGGCTGCTGTTTTTCTCCCGTACACGTGAAGTGCTACTTCTTCATTGCCCACATGTGAGCCAGTATGTGAGCCCTGATCCGGGCTACCATCCCGCCCAAGACATTTCCTCTGTATGCTGCTTCCTGCAGCCCTGCAGTGGATAAAAGGAAAGGACAATGGTTTGTTGATTTATAGCACATGTATTGTTATATTTTATATTATTCAAGTATACATTACTCAGTAATAACTCAGTAACTACTCAAGTACAAATGATGAACAAATACAGTAACTGTTATGATTAAGAATGAACGAACGTGGGATCAGTATATAACTAATACTTTCTGGTTAATTAATGAATTAAGTAAGAGTGTACTACTTCAGGGGCGGCATGGTGGTGCTGTCATGCCCGGCTCGTACGATCCTCGTGTGTGCCACGCCCCCTGATTACCCACGTGTGCTTCCCTGATCTTGCCCAGCTGTGTCCACTTATTTTCGCCCAGTCTCGTCTATTTCAGTCCATGACTTGCCTTAGTTTCTGGTCCGTCATTGATGTTAGTTAGTCTTAGTGCTGTCTGCTCCGTCCCGATCCAGAATAAATCCCCGTTTTCCCCGTACTCCGCCTGCTTGCCTGCTTCCTGTCCGTTTGTCAGCCTGTGCGCACTACCCGCTTTAACCAGCGAACTCTGACAGCTGCACTGGTTAGCACTGTTGCCTCACACCTCTGGGTCCCGGGTTCGAGTCTCCGCCTGGGTCACATGTGTGTGGAGTTTGCATGTTCTCCCCATGTCGTCGTGGGGTTTCCCCCCACAGTCCAAAAACATGCTGAGGCTAACTGGAGTTGCTAAATTGCCCGTAGGTGTGTGTGTGAGAGTGAATGGTGTGTGTGTGCCCTGCGACGGGCTGGCCCCTCATCCTGGGTTGTTCCCTGCCTTGTGCACATTGCTTCCAGGATAGGCTCCGGACCCCCTGCGACCCAGTAGGATAAGCGGTTTGGAAAATAGATGGATGGATGTACTACTACATTATTTGTGCCCCCTCAAGTAAAGTGTTGCTCCTAACTCATCTGGTCTTTTTATATGTTGTTAAAACATACTGAATTAATCCCTGCAAGAAATTCTTTGAGGGGGTTAGAGAGAAAATGCAGGAGACTGAATCCAGGACCTCAGCTATATCTTTTTTAAGTGTTTACGTGTAAACAGTCAAGACTTAACTATATGGGCTCATACTAAAATTTTAAATTCATGGCAAAGTGTTACTCCATTTTGAACAATATGAGCAGAGTATGCACAACCTTTTTATGTGAGACACAGCTATATGCACTATATATTTGTGCTTCCCCTAGACTTCCTGAGACCTTAAATAGTGTGACATTTGCAATAGCGAAAGCCTTCGTTTTAAAGATGCCTTTTCATGTTTTCACTTGAAATCATGTGGAAAGATCACATCTCCATGCACAAAGCTCTTTCATATTTCCTGAGAGCCATATTTCATATTTGCTGGCGAGCTGTCTCAAAATTTTATCAGTTCCATTCCAGCCGCCTATAATGCCTCTGCAAAGACTGAAAAAGATCCATCAAACGGTTATTGAATTATGGTCTTAGCAGGGTCAAGCATCAAAACTGCTGCTTTTTTCATTATCACTATGTGGCGCTGCTTCCATTTTGGGACTGTTTCAAAATTAAATCAGTTCTAGTTCCTCACCAATACCTGTACAAAGTTTGAAAAGGATTCGTCGAACGGTTTTTGAGTTATTGGCTTGCATGCCAAAGTATCTGCAGCGACAGGGGAACAGTGCTAAAACCAAAAGTATTCCCTGAAGGCCAGGGAATACCATCCATCCATCCATTTTCTAAACCGCTTATCCTACTGGGTCGCGGGGGGTCCGGAGCCTATCCCGGAATCAATGGGCACGAGGCAGGGAACAACCCAGGATGGGGGGCCAGCCCATCACAGGGCACACTCACACACCATTCACGCACACATGCACTCCTACGGGCAATTTAGCAACTCCAATTAGCCTGAAGGCCAGGGAATACAACAAAGGTAATTTATGCTTACAGATCTGAAATCAGCAGATCACATTTATGTACCATCATGTATGTTAAGTTCTTGTTGCTGTTAAGCGGAGAACTACTACACGGGAGAGAAGTATCCAGGCTGAAAAATATCTTCTGGAATTTTACTGAGGTCAGCATGTCATTGGCCCCAAAGTGGCATTCCCATATCAGTTGAAATATGCAATTGTCTGCATGCATAAACTTGCCTCTTACGCCATACTCCATGCTAGGAAATAGCTATGAAAAAATTGTCCTCGTACTCACCTCAATCTGGGAATACTATTGTTGTTAAATAGCTATGCATAAGATTACATTTGCCATGGCTGAGACTGAATCACTTTCAATCACTACATGATGGTTATTAGGCATTTAATTACTAGCGGCTGTCAGTGATTGTTAATTGCTGTATAGTAACTTGGGAGAATGACACTGTGGATGCTGAAGTAACCGATGCTGTGTGCAGACTCACCCCTTTCGGCAAACAGCTCATGAAAAAGTGCTCCAAAATCTCCTGATAGCTAGCTGCATTGACCCTGCCCTTGATAAAACACAGTGGACCAACACCAGCAGCTGACATGGCACCCCAGACCATCACTGACTGTGGGTACTTGATTTCCGAATGACATGCAAAATTTGCTTTCATCCGAAAAAAGTACTTTGGACCACTGAGCAACAGTCCAGTGCTGGATTCCCGACCAAGTATTGAGTGCATAAATGAACATAATTATTTGAAGGTTGACTTTTTTGGTACTAAAAACACTTTTCTTTTATTGGTCGGATGAAATATGCAAATTTTTTGAGATTTTGGGTTTTCATGAGCTGTATGCCAAAATCATCAATATTAAAACAATAAAAGGCTTGAACTACTTCAGTTGTGTGTAATGAATCTAAAATATATGAAAGTCTAATGTTTATCAGTACATTACAGAAAATAATGAACTTTTTCACAATATGCTAATGTTTTGAGAAGGACCTGTATAACCCCCCCACAGCCAGATGCCACTGTAACCAAATAATCAATGTTATTCACTTCACATGTTATGGCTGATCAGTGTATAACCTCTGTATCTCAGTTACGTTTCAGACTGTTTTGCTACATTGTGCAGATTAATATACTGTGTTCATAATAAATTTCAAAATTTCCCAAAGTTCAGCACATTGTCAGTTTCACTGGCCAACACACTGATCATCGTAACATCATCAAGTTCTTTAGCCAAATGAGGTGTGCTGGGCAATGGGAAACCTGACACTGCAGTACAGTGATTCATGCAGCAGCACTGGGAAAATGTAGAAACACATTTTACCTCCAAGAGCCACTGTTCTCCCACCTTTTTTCAGCAGTCTTACACGTCTGTAAACACATAAAATATGTTTGCACATATACTGTACTGATCCTGAGAGGATTAAGATGGCAAAAAAAATCAATTGGGCTGGTGATTGCACAATATTTTAGAAGCTAAATTATGAAATGTATGACTATATATATTACACAATGATATGGTATAAATACAGAAAAGCTACATACCGTTGGAGTGAAGCTGAAGTCCTTCTCTCTTCTAGACAATGGAATCAGCAGAAATGAAGTTTTGCCACGACATGAGAAGCCAGGAAAGTGAAGCAGAACATGAACAGGAACATTATTCAGCCTTGGCTGACTAGGTCTGTATTCCGGACATTACATTCATGATTTAATTTGATTGTAAGGGATTGAATAATTTTAACTTGCTTGCAGGTTCCCTATGTACTGTATGTATTACCTTTCCTGACCTTCGGAGGTCCTCCCTCCTGTTTCGGAGCATTTTTAAGGGTTTTTCCCGAATTTCCTGCTCTTTGCCGACGAGGCTGCAGGGCAACTCTGCTGTGACCTTGAAATTACATGAAATATTCTGTTAAAACACTTTATTTGGTGTTTTACCTTGTGAATTGAAATTTTAAGCACTCATTGTGCTTTATGTGGTAAAAAAGTAATAGAGAAATTAAACTATTTGATTAGAAATATTGATTTTAAACAATTTTATGAGGTACAGACTTTGCTTATGACAGGGTTCCAGTCAATTTCCGCTCCCTTGCAGGCAGTGGTCCACATTTTTGATGCACCCAGGGATGATCTTACAACAGCCTGGTGGAGACGTGTAGAAAAAAGAAAGATATCAGTTTTGCACCAAAAACGTTAGAATAGAGAGGAGTGCAGGTGGACATAGAATGAGCAGAATGAATGGTAGCAGTATTTCTGATGTGAGAACCACTTATTCTGCTGATTCTACTTCCACCTGCACTGTCTGTGTTCTAACAGCTCTGTCCACTTTAGTTTCTATTTCCAGGACTGTGTGATACTTACACTGAATCTCTTTTGTTCAGGTGTTGCCGCTGATTTCCCTGCTTATTTTTTAGGAAGTCTTCTGCTTCCACTCCAGACTGATTGAGGGAAAGATCATGAAACTAAATATGATATATTCTGTAACCATGACTTGACAGCAGTATGTCTGTGAAACCACAAAAAAACACAGAGCTTGCTATCAAACAGACAGTTTACTTGCCTTTAGTTTTAAAATGGAAATTAGGGATTTCCTCAGTCTGAGGTTTTTGGGGAACAAAAGGTAAACATCTTGCTCTCCAATGTCCACAAAATCATCCCCTGTCACACCTTGTTCTTCATGGTAAAACAGAGAGAAAATAGATTAATCCACATGACTGTAACTATAAAACCCAAAATATTATGGCCACACAGAAATTGAAAAAATAACGATGATTATGAATAAATTAATAATAAAACCCCATAATATAATTAAGCCACGCAGAGTGAGCACATAGCAGGCATAGCAACAGTAAGTAAGGCGGACAAAGGGGCAACTGAGAAGCATATTTACCATAAACACAACACTGATAGACTGTTATCAATTTAGCATTACCATATACAGTACAGTACTGTGCAAAAGTCTTAGGCAGTCCAAAGAAATGTTTAAAGCTGTTTATCTGGGTAGCAAGTGTACTTTGGCTTAGAACAAAAAATACAATTTAACATTAGAACGTGTGCAAATTAAGATTAACACAATAAAAACTAGTAATAATTTCTTCTGTTTTCTAAAAAGTTACTGATATCTAGTTGGATGGCTAGATGAACACTGCTTCAGTTCCCAAACTTCTCCTCAGGGGCACCTCAGTCGTTCCATGATTCTGTTAAATTTCCCCAACAGCTCAATTAAATAATTAAATATATCGATTCAAAAAGTCAGTGAGAGATTGACTAGCTGTATGAGGTCTGCTAGTGGCCAAGTCAAAAAATACATGGCTGCACTGGACGGTCGTTGCAAATACTAGGATGATTTTAGCAGAGGTTCTGAAATGGCGAAGCTGACACACTTTGACAGGCATCATATCATAGTTTTACACCAACAGGAGGATAATCTAAACATCATTTTCTTTGCCTGCCTAAGACTTTTGCACAGTACTGTATGTATATAATTAGGCCCTCAATCATGGCCTTACAATGGCTGAGGCTGGTCGGCTGAATGACGGGAGAACAACCATGTCCACAACCATCAAACATTTCATAGAGCCAGCAGGTATGTAATCCAACAATGTGCCCTGTACTGTAATATTGTCCTCTTACTGCAATGCTTCATATTACAGTATCCATTTGCATTTAATATTACACAGTGAGTTTTACTTTATACAGTTACATACTGGATGTATACTGTAGCACACATGTCGCGTCACTCACGGTCACACACACAGATTAACCTCCCCCCAAACCACAGGCAATATGCCAGGACAAGCAGTGTAGTACAATCTTTTATTAAACATGCAAGAGCAAACCCACTACTTAACACACAGGGGGGGAAACAGAATATCTAATACCACGAAGGGGGGGGGGGGGGGGGGACATGCCCTACATACACACCTTTCCCACTGAATACACCCCCATAGAATTAGCACTTCAACCTCCCAAATTCCTGTGAAAATGTTACTGCGATTGAGCATGTACATGAGCGATTGACTACACACCAATACAATCCAAATCCAAAATACACATGGTAAATGTGCTTTTCTACTTTTATGAGAACTGAAAGCACTTTACAATTCATGCCTCACATTCACCCATCCACACACCGGGGGCAGAGGCTGCCATGCAAGGCGCCAACCTGCACGCCGGGAGCAATTTGGGGTTCAGTGTCTTGCTCAAGGACCCTTTGAAGGGGTCAGGAGAAACTAGGGCTCGAACCTGTAACTCTCTGGTTGCTAAACGATAGCACTACCTCCTGCGCCACCATCTTCCCCAAATGTAAGGAGAAGGAGGTTCCTCGGAGCTCCGAGATGTGTTTTGCTATAATAAATCTCAAATATAGCTATATGACATTGTTTTTCATAACACCAGCATTTATTTTTTAGGTTTGTCGAGCTCCGTCAAAACAGTTGAATTAGAACGAGCCCATTATGTAACTGGAACCCCTCCCACATGTAAACACAGTGACGCGCTACAGCGTTGGTTTGTTGTCTGAGGCTATGATACTGACCACAAACACATTCTCAAATTTCACTGCAACAATCACAGCATATGCAGGCAGAAAAATGATAGCAAAAAACATTCAGCATTAGATTCTAAAACCGTCTGTAATGTCTGTGTTTATCCAGTGGACCATAAACTAAAATAAGTTTTTCTATTTCAGTTTCTTTCAGATGTTATAAGGTAATAAATAAACAATCATAATAATTAAACCATGCATTACTGACTATCAGACAACTTCAACAAGTTACCAAATGGATGCAAAATCAAAGATATTCATTTTCGCCTGGCACTAACCATGTATTCCTTCACAGTACTAAGCCATAGAAAGGTCCCCAATGAAACCCCTGCATTCCTGCATTGTAGATACTCTAATCTCAGCATTTATAAGATTCTATTTGTTTCTACTGTGCAAAATTATTTGTAACACAAATGTCTAAACTGGCATGAGAGACAGATTCAGCTCTTGTGAAGACTGGCATGTGAAACTGGAAAAGGCACTGGGGAAATTCAGTGCACATAAAGACAGGCAGTGCCACAGATTAGCACTGATGACATGGATTCAGAAGATCAATCCTGTTAATATTCAACCTTCAGATGAGCTGGAAAGAGCAGCAGCATGTGAGGAAAAATCTTCTGAAGTTAAGTACTTGGCACGGCAAGGCCTGGCTTTTCGAGGTGTTGGTAAGGAGAGTGGGAATTCTGATCCTTCCTGATCCTTTTGGTTTTGATGTGTGTGTTGTAAAAAACCCTATTTTCCACCCGTGTCATGCACTGCCGCAACCAGAAGAGGGCAGAAGATATGGCACAAAAACAAAGGAAGAAGCCTAACTTTAAAAAAACTTCAAAAAACATCAAGACTCATCCAGCATGGGGTGGTGGGTTAACGAATAACACAAACAATCAAAGAATAAGCAAACAAATGAGAGAAAAGATGCAGAGATGACTGAGAAGCAGGGGATGACTGGAGAAAAGACGACAGGACCAGAAGACAGGAGGGATACAGGGAGAGCGGAGAAGACAGTATAACTGAAGAATGGGAGAAGAGGAGAGACCGCAGAGGAAGGAGAACATAGATGACTGGAGGGGAGGGAATATAGGAGCAACAGAGAGAAGGAGGAAGGGCTGCGGAGGAGAAGACAGGATAAGAGGGCAAAATGTGAGCAGAGAAGAACAAACACCCCCACTGCCCAGCAAAGTGCACTTGTAAGTAAACCACAATTTTAGCCTTGGGCTCAATATCTGGACTTGTCTCTGTGTAGCAATGCATAGAATCCCTGACACTGGTTATGACTGTACTGTATTAGTCCTAAACCTGCCATTATAGTGTAAGGAGAAAATATATATTTTTTTTAAATAAATCATTTAAAAAAAAAGTAGAGCGATGTAGCCCCCGGAGAAGTCCCCCCCCCCCCCCCCCCCAAAAAGCCCTGTTTGTTCCCTTCTAGCTTCCAGATGAAACTCACAATGCACCCCAACGCCACCTAACTTCTCTTCCACATGATGCACCTTATTTACCCTTTGAATCCTGTCTATTATTGAGCGTTTTTCTATCCATTTGATTATCAGCTTATTACACTGTATGTACATTAGTCAGCCATTTTCCGGACAGTCTGGGCTACGACTGCAAATTCGATTTGTAAATGCTGACAGTCTTGATATTATCCTTCTTATCAGGAAAAACTACTTCTGCATATAGATATTTCTCAATTTTTAGTCTCATCTAATATAAAAATTGGCAGGTAGTACAAATATAATCTTATAAATGCTGAGATTAGAGTATCTGCGATGCAGGAATGCAGGGGTTTCATTGGGGCCCTTTCTATGGCTTAGTACTGTGAAGGAGTACATGGTTAGTGCCAGGCGCAAATGAATATCTTTGATTTTGCATCCATTTGGTAACTTGTTGAAGTTGTCTGATAGTCAGTAATACATGGTTTAATTAATATGATTCTTTATTTACTACTTTATAACATCTGAAAGAAACTGAAATAGGAAAGCTTATTTTAATTTATGGTCCACTGGATAAACACAGACATTACAGACGGTTTTAGAGTCTAATGCTGAATGTTTTTTGCTATCATTTTTCTGCCTGCATATGCTATGATTGGTGCAGTGAAATTTGAGAATGTGTTTGTGGTCGGTATCATAGCCTCAGACAACAAACCAACGCTGTAGCGTGTCACTGTGTTTACATGTGAGAGGGGTTCCAGTTACATAATGGACTCGTTCTAATTGTTTTGACGGAGCTCGACAAACCTAAAAAATAAATGCTGGTTTTATCAAAAACTATGTCATATAGCTAAATTCCAGATTTATTACAGCCAAACACATCTCGGAGCTCCGAGGAACCTCCTTCTCCCTACATTTCCCTCCTTCTCACTCTTCCCTCAAATACTGTTACATTTGTCTTTTTTCCACACTCACACCCTGTCTTGATCATACTCTGACTGCATGGCATCCATATGCAGGGCAAACTATTTTACAGTCTTATCTAGTATAATAGGACATAAACATTGAATTTGATAGTTATCTTTTATTTACACATTAGAACACAACACATGAACATGAAGGAATCGTTTGCATTTGCAACCAACACCTCCGCAAACCCCCCTGCGGAATACTGGCCGCGGACAGGGGTGGGAATCCCCAAGCTGGAAGACTGTACTGCATCATGTTAACATTAGCTAGCTAGTTAGCATGGATACAGAGTGCACCGGACTACAACTATAAAGGACGTAAGGTGTGTGATATAGTAAAACACTTACTAACAGGTAATGCACGTTAGCATTACGTTAAATGACAACTTTACCTGTTACCAGAATAGCCTCCTACACGTTCGCCGAATGACAGCAGGCAGAAGGCGGTGCATTTTTCAGAAACACACCGGAGTTAAACTTACGCTGCGTTATTTACCAGCACTTGTAACACCAACATCTGCAGCCATTAACTCATATGTGGTAGTAACACTGAAATTACTTTCTCTGCGTCAAAATAAGGTAGCACTGTGATTTTGATACTTTATCATTTATACTTAACCGTACCTTCCTCCCATTCCTCCGTCTCTGCTTATTGACATTTAGGAGAGTCTCAGATATAAATTAACGATTCGAAATTATCAAACAAAGACAGACACAACACTGAAAAGATGACAAAGACACAGTTTGAAAAGTAAATATGTTTTATTGCAAATCTCTTATCTTAACATAGCCTACCTTATCATATGTTAACTTAGCCTATCATATTTTATCTTAGCCTATCTTGTCATATCTTAACTTAACCTATCTTATTGTATTTTAACTTAGCCTATCTTATCATATAACTTAACCTATCTTATCTTATTATATTTCAACTTAGCTTATATTAATATATTTTGTCTTAGCCTATCTTATATTTTAACTCAGCATATCTTATCCTATCGTATCTTATAGCTACATTAACACTTAAACACCAATTAGACTAAATAGAACTGGACTAATTAATACTGATCAGTGTTTCAATTTTATAAGGCAGGTGGGGGTTTATTTACACATGCTGTGGCAGTGCTCTCAGGTATATCCATTTTGGGGTAGAGTTCTTGGTCTCCTGGACAAATGGCTAGGCTTTACTTTACCCCGCAAACCCGACTCTGTCTGCTAGGAGATAGAGTGGAATTGCCAAAGGTGAATAATAAACAGTTTAAGGCTGTGATGGTGGGACTCATAACTGCCATGAGGGTAATATTAAGGCATTTGAAGTCCTCAACAATCCCCAATATAAAGGAATGGACCGATGAGATGATTAAGGCAGCTTCATATGAAAAAATGTTGGACAGACTAAATGGGAAACGAGATATAATGAAAATGTGGGAATGTTTCTAGGGCCATGTTTTTGAAGGAAAAATGGCTGGGAGGTTGAACTAGTGATTGGTCATATTGTTTTATAAATGTGAATGGCTGAAGTGTATTATATGAGAGTGCTGTAACTTTTTGGTTTAAAAAATAAGAAAAATTTGAATTACAAAATAAAATGTTCTTAGAAAGTAATTTCATGTAACCACTTAAAATTAATTACATCCAACAGTACATTTTTTAGTGTAGGTAAGTAGATGGATCGATAAAATTAAATAATTATTACAAATCACAAATAACTATTACAGTAATGGCCAAAAATATTGGCACCCCTGCACTTGTGTCAAAAAACACACCCCTTCTCCTACAAAATTGTTGCAATTACAGATGCGTTGGCATTGTCATTAATTTCTCTTGTTGGCACTTGAAGAAAACAAAAAGAGGAAGAAGGAAAAACAGGAATCGGAGACATTCCACGCAAAAGGGCACCTGCCCTTCTCATATTGTCTCAAAAACCCAAAGCCAGTCAGAGTGGTCTGGGGGTGGTTGTACACCCAAATAGGCCATTTCATTCATGTTGATCTTAGTCTTTCTCATGATGGTGGGTAAATCTGGGGTGGCTCTTGTGGTTCTCATATGAGGTCTTTGGTGCACATTAAGTGAATCAGATACAGGCCACCCATTGTGTACCTCTGTGCCATTTAAATGGGCTTGCAATCTGAAGAGGTCTGCAGGTCACAGTGATTTAACACTGGTCCACTTTTTCTTATGGCCTTGAGCCAGGTCATGACAATATCTTGTGTAGCACTAATGACGTAATGGCATCTGCTCATGTTATCTCATAACTTGAAGCTGTTTGTGCAGCACAACCCACACGGCACCAACCAGACATTGAGAACAATCCCAGCAGCCCTCGGCTCTCTTACCCAATGCTGTTATAAGGGGACCAAACTTCTTTAAATTTCGCTTCCACAGTGGCTTTAGAAAAAAATAAGCAAATCACACAATGCTATTGAAATTATTAAAACATAGAGATTAACAGTCAGATATGTTTTGTGATTTTAAATGAGGAAGTGATATATTTGATATAACATGAATGTATTTCTTATTTCTTTTTTTTTGGGTTTTCTGTGGTGAGAAATGAAAGCTACAGGCATGTAAATATTGCTTCCTGTAGTAACTTGCAAAATGTTCCTCATTGTTAACAATCACATTACATGTGAAGGTGTCAGTCAGTGGAAACACATAGTGAGGCACGCTGGCCAGCCATTGTATTCGTTCAGGACCAGCCCATCAAGTAAAGGTTTCAGCACCACGGACAGTGACCTGTGTTAAACTGACCTCAGGTTCCTACATTGGCTCTATGGAATTTTCTGTAAATAATTAAATGCCACTGGCCCCCTACATGCGGAAATGTTTCCCCCTCCCCCAGACTTCTTCAGAGAGCTTTGGAGGACATTGTCAGCACGCTACCAGAGGCAACTAAGAATGTGCTTGAGTTGGGAGGAGGCAGTAGTCCCCATTTTTCCCTCCTGCTGTAGAGGGTCATCGGGAGGAGGTGGGTTTGCTGCTCTCTTTCGTGTCTCTTCAGCAGGTGGCTCTTAGAGATTTGTCTAAGAAAGGTCTGTACTAGGCTTGTGTTAAAGTGCTGCATTTTCGGGCACTGAGTGGACTGGCGGATTCTAGGTGGTCAGGTTTGTTGAGGCCTGGATCTTCCCCGCGGGGATGTTGGAGGTCCCTGTACAAGCCCCCCATTGAGAAGCACACGGTGGATCTTCAGTGGCAGATTGTGCACGGGGCAGTGGCCACAAACAGACAGGTGATGCACATTGATCCCACAGGGTGGGAATTGGTTTTCTTAGCTAATCTGTTTCTTTAAAACAAAGAAATGGATTGTTTACTTGTGTCTTTTATTCTACATCATAGATAATGCGAACCTTCATATAAGTAAGAGGTAATATTTTGCTCAGTATCAGTTCAAGCTCAAATACTTCAGGTTTTTTATTTGACAAAACACATAAAATAGTCGTGCAAAGTTAGTGATTTATTTTTAAAACTATTGCACTGTGATATATTTAACATCATATTTTCTGTTCTGCCAAATCTCATATTGACAGCTTAGTGGTTTTCCAATGGCTTGTGGTGTCACATGGTGGTCGAAAATGATATTACAGGCTTTTGTTGAAATTCCTTAAAATTCATCTGGAATGTATTGATTTATGCTGTAATTAATGATGCAAATTAACACAGATGGGGCCATTTTGACCCAAAACAGCTAGTTGGAGGGTAGCAATCCTCCAGATTGCAAAGGTCAAGATACTAAAACCTGGAAAAGTACAAAGGACTGCAGCAAAAGAATAACAGTGAAAGCTGTCAGAAACAGGCAGGAAACTCTGCATGGATGTTTTTGAAGAGGTAGATGGTCCAGTTGGCTGTATTAGTCAGTCTGCTAAGAAACATAGCGCCAACAAGCCCATGGCCCCTTTTCATGTAAAACTTCGTACAGGAGGCTGTTTTTGCAGTTTAGTGCCTTTGTTAGCCTCGGCTCCTGTAAATCATATAAGCACACCCACCACACCCCCAGGAGCATTCCGTGTGCCCCCACTGGCCAACCTGCCTTTCCCCCCCAACCCACAGACCGTCTGTCGTTCTGAATTTTATCCACATGGCTGCTGACCAAGTCTAAGGTAAAATTCCATAAATTAAATTTTCAGTAAGATACAATTTTTTCCTCTAATTTGGGAGACAGTGCAGAATTATTGGAGTCGGTCCTAACTCTGTCTTGAATATGTACCCAGCAGGCACCTAGGACTCGTATCTCCCTCTGAGAATTTCTTCTAATGCGCTCAGCAGCAGAAATTCTCCATCCTAGATGAGCCTGCAAAGTTCTGTAGAAGTTAAATATACTTTAGTCAAATAAAGGATGAGACAATTTACTTAAAGCAAAAGTTCATATTGCTCTTCAGGCTTCGTGATAAAATATTTAAATTATGGAGTACAAAGTTGTACATGCAAAGAAAACAATGCAGAGCGGCAGAGCGCCTGGCCCAGAGGGTCTAATGGAATTTATCTTAATGTCTTTATTCTATTTTACTTTCATTTTTACCATATTATTCATTGTATTGTTCTTTCAATTTTATTTCTATTTTGTTATTGCTAATACACCGGATCTGAGTGCCTCATTTTGTTCCCTTCATGTAGAACACGTTTTGTAATGACAATAAAACATCCTTATCCTCATCTAAATCACACTGTCTACCTACTAACCTGTTTAAATAATATAATTGGATCTCAAAGGTTAATTGTCACTCAATTACCCCCTCAGCCCAACAGTACCACAAACACCCAACATGCACGGAAATTTTCTCCTAAGTTGTTTTCACTGCCTGGAACAATACCACAGCAGTCACATGGACTGATGTTTCAAAACATTTCAGAAACCTTGCATTGAAACTTGAGGTCTTTAGAAGGGATCAGTCCTGGGTGGCAAACTTGCCATCACAAAGGTTTTTGATTAAGGGATTCATGATGCCAGGGAGCCATCTTTCACAAGCTGGTGGCCTGTGCCACTGATGCCTTTGCTTGGGTTTTATATGTCTGTCCTGGTTTGTGTTCTTGCCACTTCAGGTTCCCTGGTTTTGGTCTACATTCCTCGGTCCTCTGCTGTGGAGTCTACCTTCTGCTTCACCTCATTCTGGTCGCCCATCCAGTCAGCGGCCCATGTCCCCCTGGTTCCCTGTTTCCAGAGGTTGGTATGTTAGTCTCCGGGGTCAGGGGGCAGAAATCTGTCATGTTGGATGGGTGGCCCAGGTTGGGGTGCTCCATCATAGACTGGTACATGAAGGATTATAAATGGTTTTTAACCAGTATGTACCGAGTGTGCGTCGTGACGAAAAGAATGTCATGGGAACATTTAGGACTGACTGCAGTATTAGTTCAAAGCATGATTGTGTTTTTCTTAATTTTTATTGATTTATTTTTGGATTATTAATTTTTTAAAGTAACTTGATTCAGTTAAAAGGGGTTTGTCCATTTGCTTTAGCAGAAGTTCGTGTAAGTACGATGTTCACCTTCCCTTTTCATAGTCTAGTCTTTGCCAAGTTTTATGCTTATTTCCCCTGGTTAAGTTAATCTGACTTGTGTGTTTAGGAGGGTCATACAGGCTTTTTGTTTGTAATGGAAGCACAGGGTCTGTACTTGCAGCTTATTTGCCATGCTAATGGAAGCATTTTACCTTCCTCTCTAATCTCTTTTTTTCTTGGCTCTCACTGCAGTCTCCTCTATGCCAGGGTTTCTCAAGCCAGTCCTTGGACCCCACTGCAAAGATCCACAGTTTTGCTCTGTCCAAGCTCTCAGCACAGCAGTAAAAGGTGACTGTTTGGTTCATGCATGCAGGGATCTGGGACAGAGCAAAAACGTGGAGCTGTCTGTTGGGCTGAGGAATGAGTTTAGAAATGCTGCTGTATGAAGTATTAAACCATTTGACCGGTTGGATAAATGTTAAAATGGTTTCTCAAAATATAAAAAGAGAGAATCTTCTGTTTTGCGTCTCATAACAAGCAAACTTGTTTTTTGTTTTTATGTCACTCTAGTATTTGATATCTAATTTTCAGTCTTCTGGCAATATAATCTGGTGAATGGGGAAAGACTTCCAGCAGGGGCTCCGGTTTCCTCCCACAGTCCAAAAGTGTGCAGGGTAGGTTAATTGGCAAATCTGAGTTGTGAGTGTTTGCGCCCTGCAGAGTGTTGACTCCTGCCCAGGGTTGGTTCCTGCCTACGCCTGTTGTTCCAAGGACAGGCTCCGGTCCCCCCCGCGACCTCAGTTTGGCTTGCTGTCTCCCCGCTTGGTTTTCTTTGGTTTACGTCTTCACTAGCCCCCTCGTTGCTTTGACTTGTGTGTAAGTTATGTATGTGTGGTTGTATTGCTGCATAGGGAGTGACTGCTGTTTTGTTTTGCAAGTGTGTGTTGAACTCTGTTTATTTGGTTAGGGAGTGAGGTGGAGTGTTTGCCTTTTGGTTTCCTTTTCTTTTGCACTTAGGTGAGATTAGCTGTGGGTCGCACTTGATAGTTGGGGATTTTGTTTGTTATTTTGGCTGTGGTCACTCCCAAAGTCTTTTGCACAGGGTTATTTGTTCAGTGTCATTATACATGAAAAAAAATAAAAATACAAAAAATATCCCTTTGCCCACTGGTGTTCCCTTCTTGCCCTCACCCTGTTTGTCCCTTTGTCCCATTCCCCTTTCCCGTGAATACTGTTACACTCCAACCCTAGACAGGATATCAAAACAGCATCTTACCTATTGTTGTAAAAGAGATGAGGGATATTATTCGTCGACCTTTAACTTTGCTATTTCAGAAATCCGTATCTGCCGGTGTGGTACCTTCTGAATGGAAGTATACACTGTAAAAAAAAGCAATTTTTTTTCACAGTTTTAAACCATTTTGACTACAGTATAATTATTTTTTTCCTCTTATGTTAAATGACAGTAAAGGTTTATCAAAACTACATTGCATAAACATATTTTTACGCACAGTTTGTAAAATAAAAGAAACCCCTTCAGTGAAACTGGTCAATTTCTTTTCTGTATTTTTACAGAAATTAAACTTATGGTCATATGCAGGGGCAGCATGGTGGTGCAGTGGTTAGCACTGTTGCCTCGCACCTCTAAGACCCGGGTTCGAGTCTCTGCCTGTGTCACATGTGTGTGGAGTTTGCATGTTCTCCCCATGTCGTCGTGGGGTTTCCTCCGGGTACTCCGGTTTCCCCCCCACAGTCCAAAAGCATGCTGAGGCTGATTGGAGTTGCTGAATTGCCCGTAGGTGTGCATGTGTGAGTGAATGGTGTGTGAGTGTGCCCTGTGATGGGCTGGCCCCCCATCCTGGGTTGTTCCCTGCCTCGTGCCCATTGCTTCCAGGATAGGCTCCGGACCCCCCACGACCCAATAGGATAAGCGGTTTGGAAAATGGATGGATGGATGGTCATATGCTTTATCTGTAAAATTTTAATGGTTTTATTGTACCAACATGTGTTTTAGTAAATCGAAGGCACAACAGCTGTTTTCAATAATTTTGCTTTCATTATTAACTTTAATTTTACATTCAGTGTACATAAAATGTACATTGTTTTACTGTCATAAACCAGATGACCACCATAATTGTACTGTGTTGTTGGATATATATGAAATGGTTTGCATAGATCTAAGGTTATAAACATTAAAAAAACTTAAAATTAGAAAATATAGACCCTATATTATAGGGAATATGCGAGTAATCGAATTGATATTGTAACGAACCCAAACTACAGTAGCGTCAGAGGCTGTAAACGGAGAACAGATCACCACCAGACTGCAGCTACAATTACAAAGATAATTTTATTCAGTACAATTCATGCAGCGACCCATCGGGTCGGATCTGGATTCACAAAGAGTTCGGTCCCGCTTTCTCCCCATAGCACACCACCCCTTTTTAAGCGTGTGTTAACCCACGCTACCACACAGTAAATCCCGCACCACACAACATCCCCATTAGGGCACGGCACACCAATAGCACTGCAATGCACAGTAATCCCCACACTTCGGGCACAGGCAAGTGTTACGGGACCAGAACCGCCTACTGTATATAGTCCTGTCCCGACCCTAAGCGGTTACACTGCGCATTTAAAACACACAGAACACTCACACAATAAAGACATAGTTAAAACAGAACACTCCCCTCCCACCGAGGATCAGGACTCTCCCCCGGGGAAGGAATAATCACACCGGTCCGTCACCTAGAACGTCCCACAGAAAGGGAATTTCCCTTCCCCCCCCAATCCGTCCCTATGAGGGCCGCTACTCCCGTCTATCAACCACCCCGTCTAAGCAGTGGTCATAGCCTCCTACCCCCACTGTCCTGACTGCCCTCGCCCTACCGCACCGGGAACTGTCCCTACCGCCCACTCTCTGGCTTCACAGCCAGCAGCCCTAAACGGCATACGAGCGGCACCTCCCTCCCGGACCCCACCCGTACGGTGCCTACCTGACCAAATCTCCCTAACGCGCCTCCTACTCCCTCTCTTAACCCCAGATCCCTCACAACCCAGGTGTAGCCACTTAATTAACTATTACCTTCCACGCCCATCCCTCACCCCCCACACATCAAAATTACACTCCCCCACCCTTAGGGCAGACTCGTCCTTGAGTCACAACATTTCATAGTCCTTGGACCATGTTGGTGGCCTCCTCTGACGTCGCAGACGAGTCTTCTGAACTGGAGCCCCTTCCCTCCGTTCTTGTTCCTTGGCCCCATGCATAGCAGCAGGCCCATCGCTGTGTGGCTCTGGAGGGACCTTACGGGCTCGGCTCCGCCAGGTTCAGGTAGGCTGGTCCCCTTCCCCCTGCTGCCCTGGTCCAATTGCACTTGCCTCTTCTGGCCGATTCGCTGCCATTGCCCACACTTCTACCCCTGGCACCCCCCCCCTCCATCTCGCCACCCTTTTCTACTAAGGGCCGTGGTTGCGGATAGCCACCACCAGGGGGGGAATCTTTTAGTTCAGGCAGGGTACCAACAGGCATCACTTGGTGTCTGCCCTCCTGATTGGCAGCCTCTGTTACAGTAGAGAGAAATGGTTTAAGTCGATTAAAATGCACCACCACCTCACTTCCCCCTTCCACTGGTACCACTCGATACAATACCTCCGTTATCCTTTCCACCACCTTATATGGACGCTTAAACCTCCTCTGTAACTTTGGACATAACCCCCGTCTTCTAGCCTTCCTCCAAACCCATACCAGTTCCCCCTCTGAATAGTACTGGACTTGTGCTCTAAAGTCATACGCTTGCATCTGCTTACCCGAAGCTCTTGCCTGATGACATTTCACTGCTCCCACCACTGTGGACAATATGTCCCCTAGTCTGGCCACATATTCCGTTACAAAGGAAAATCTTTCCCCCTCGTTGAGATTCAACATAACATCCACTGGCAACACTATCTCTTGCCCAAAAACAACCTTGTACGGTGTAACCCCAGTACTAGAGTGAATACTACTCCTGTAAGCCATCATCACACAAGGCAACAAAACATCCCAATTGGACTGATTTTCCTCCACAAAGAGAGACAACATTGCCAACAATGTCCTGTTAAACCTCCCAATCATCCCATCTGACTGGGGGTGATAAGCTGATGTCTTAGTCTTTTGAATGTTCAACAATTGACACACCTCGTTGAATAGATTTGATTCAAAATTTCGGCCCTGATCTGTATGGATAGAGCGAGGGGCCCCCAAGCGACAGACCCACTGCTCCGCCAAGACCTGGGCCACAGTGGAAGCTTCCTGATTAGGAAGAGGGAATGCCTCAGTCCATTTTGAGAAATAATCCCCAATGACCACAATGTACATATTTATCCCTGGAGTTACCGGTAATGGCCCTAAAATGTCCAATGCTACCCGTTCATATGGCCTAGCGGTTACAACAGACTGCAGCGGGGCACACCCCTGTTTCCCCCCCACTTTCCGGGAACCACAATCCACACACTCCCGACACAAGTGCTTAACATCCCCAAACCATCCCAGCCAATAATAGCGATCTTTCACCTTTGCTTGCAACTTTTGTATTCCCAAATGACCCCTAGTGGTAGCATCATGCAACTGCCTCAAAATTTCTGGCACCAAAGACTTGTTGATAACAACCTGGACTTGGTTTGCTGCATCAGAATGCAAAGGTGGATATCGTACCAACCTAGAACCCTGCAACTGATCCCACACTGATGCATATTTCCACAACTCATTTGGAGGCTGACTGCCTGCCCTCCCTCCCTTCCTTTAAAGCAAAAATCTCCCGCAGCTCAGCATCTCCTTGCTGATCCTGCCCCAGCTCATCACACTCCTCCTGACATGCCACTGCCTCCTGACACACCTCTCTCACAGCACATATCACCTCTCCCCCTTTTTCCTGGGTAGCTGGCGGTGAGTCTGAGGTTACTGGCAGAAAAGCGGGCACTCTAGAGAGGGCATCCGCATTAGCGTGTCCCCGACCCGGCCGATGCACTCTCTTATATTGGAAGCTGGCCAGCTGCTCCACCCACCTAGCCAACTGCCCCTCTAAACCTTGGAAATTATGCAACCATCTTAAGGAGTTATGATCTGTCCGTAAGATTAACTCCTTCCCCAACAAGTAGTATTTAAAATGTTTTATGAAGGTAACCATACTTAACTCCTTCTTGGTTGTTGCATATTTCCTTTCTTGTTTAGTCAAAGCCCTACTAGCATATGCTATCACCTGTTCCCGTCCCCCTTCTACCTGGGACAATACTGCCCCAATACCTGCATCACTCGCATCCGTATCTAATATAAAGGTTTTATTAGGGTCAGGGTAAGACAGGACTGCTACAGACATCAAACTAAGTTTGAGCTGTTCAAATGCTGCCTGACAAGCTTCTGTCCATGTAAACCGTCTGCCCTTCTCGGTCAGCTGGAGCAGAGGACGAGCAAGTTCAGCAAAACCCCGAATAAACCTCCTATAATAAGAGGCAAGGCCCACAAAACTCCTCCCCTCTGTCTGATTTTTAGGCACCGGCCACTGGCGCACAGCTTCCACTTTAGCCGGATCAGCTTTCACACCCCTAGCCGATATTATATGACCCAAATACTGCACTTCTGTGGCAAACAAGTTACAGTTCGCCGGTTTAACCTTCAGATTAGCCTGACGCAATTTCGTTATAACCTCATCCACATGGTCCAGATGTTCTTGAAAGGTACGGCCAAATATTATTGTATCGTCTAAGTACACCAAACAAGTAGTCCACTGAAGACTCGCCAACTCTAAATCCATGAGACGCTGAAAAGTTCTCAGACTGTTACACAGGCCAAAACTCAGCACATTAAATTGGAAAAGGCCTGACGAGTGATAAACGCCGTCTTATGCTTATCTTTTGGATCCACCTCGACTTGCCAGTACCCACTGGCTAAATCCAATGTAGAAAACCAGCAAGCCTTGCTCAAACTACCCAACGCATCATCAATTCGGGGTAAGGGGTACGTGTCTTTACGGGTAACATCATTCAATTTGCGATAATCAACGCAAAACCGAAGGCCACCATCTCGCTTCCGTACCAGAACCACCGGCGCTGCCCAAGGGCTATTCGAGGGCTGAATGATGTTATTCTCCAGCATCTGCTTTAAGTGACCAGATACTTCCTCCTGCAAATGGAGGGGGACACGGCGGGGAGGCAACTTTACCGGCTTCGCCTCACCAGTATCAATGTTATACAACATCAGGCGAGTTCTCCCCAAATCTCCCTCTCCGGCACTAAATACAGACAAATTCTTCTGCAACGCGGTATAAATACCAGTCATATCGGATGAGGCAAACCCCTTCTGGTGCAATCAAAATATGTTACAAGCCTATCGACTGTCCAGGGCACAACAGAATCCTCCTCATCCTCACCCAGGTCTACATTCTCTGCTTTCCGACTCACCTCAATACCCGTATGCAAGGTACCTACCCTCATCCCCCCATCATTATATTACACTGGCTAGATGCCGAATCCAAAGGCTCCAACATACCCTCAAAAGCAGCCCCACCTGTATTCTCCACCTTACCAGCAATGATTGCCTCACTTCGAGGGGGGGGGATTACAGTATCTTCTGGAACCATGACGACCCGAGGCTTGTCCACATCTGCTGGCACAAGGAGAGGTAATAATTGACCCATAACCCGACACTCCTTCCTACCAAAATCCAACACCACCCCATATTTACTTAGAAAGCTTTTCATCCCCTCTTGCATCTTAGACACCGTGGTACGAAGCGATTTTACCTCCTGCCTTAACTCCTCTACCACCCCCAACAACACCTCCATTTGTTCATCCCTTTCTAATTTATGCTCCACCACTCCCCTCACTTTAACGTCAGGTGGCAAAGAAGTCTGCTCCAAACTTCTCAGCAACTCCATTTCAGAAGCAAGTTCAATGACATCTTCCAGCGTATTAGGCTTGGCACTACACAGGCTAACCCGAAAATCACCGGTAGCAAAATGCGTAATAAACTGGTCTCTTGCCAACAGATCACAAATCCGACGATCAGCCGTGGGATAAGCCCTAGCGGCTAATCTCCGTAAGGCGTTACCAAATTCCCTTGCCGTCTCGCTATGCAGGCGGCGACGGGCGGTAAAACTAGCTCTATTCCAATCACTACTATCACCAGGTTCAAAACACCTTGCCATAGCCGCTTTTAACAACCCATAATTACTTTTAGCCTCACTCGGCATCCCACTATACATCTCTCTAGCACGGCCAGACAACAGCAAAGACATAAACTTAATTTTCAGAGACTCATCCCACCTGTTTACCTCAGGCGCCAGATAAAATTGTTCCGACCAGTCAGACCACTCACGCCCCACACCATTAAAAGTTTCCGGTATAAATATTGGGTGAGCAGGGGGGGCCACCGGGAGATTGAGAAAACACTCTCTACACGTATAACAGGACAATCAGCGCCCTCATAATTAGGAGATTGTACACTGTCCTCCGCCTCCGATATGTTAAAGCTAATTCTAGGTTTCTAAACGGAAAAACCACAAAGGAAAGAAATGATCCCACCAGTCAGACCTACAGTGTGAGGTGTAGAGCTGGGTGGCGTTCGATGCCATTGGCTTTAGATAAACTGAACTGTCAGCGCTGTCACTCTAGCTTCACCATCCCTTGTGGAACTGGAGTGCTGACATTTCAGGGACTCCCCATGCCTGCATTCCCACTCGCCTCTCCCTCCTACTTATGCTGCCATTGCCATATCTGCCGGAGCTTGCACTTTGCACTTCATACTGCACTCACCTAACTGTTAGCACTGCCTATAGTCTCCCCTATACTTTGACTAATTGCACATTTTATTTCCCCAACTCCTCCTGGGGTGTGCTGCCTGGAGACCTCAATCTATCAAGATTTTCAGCACACCCTGCTACATGTGACATGTACCCATGACGTCCTTGCATCCAGCTCGTGTTCTGCCTGTGCCATCTTCCATGTATGACCCGCAGCCTAATTACTTCTGGTTGCCTGGCGATTGGAAGGAGAGTCGGCACGGGCTTGTCATCACCTCCCTGCTCCCCGGTTGTGCCTCAAATCCTATGATTTGGACAATGTGACTTGGCACTTAGCCATCTCTTCTATTCGACTCTCCCTGCCGGCCCCTGGAGGTTGGGCTCCCCCTTTGAGTCTGGTCCCTCCCAAGGTTTCTTCCTTCTAGAGAGTTTTTCCTTGCCACTGTCACCTATGTCTTACTCACTGGGGGCTTTGGGTGGGGATGCTGTAAAGCGCTTTGAGACAATGTATTGTTGGGATAACGCGTCATACAAAAATAAATTTGTTGTTTTTCTGTTTTAAAACCAAATGGGAAAACCGTAAAATCACCTTTTTTTGTTTCTTTTCTATGAGTAAATTCAGATCTAACAGATACCAGAGATGTAAGATACAGCCTAATGTGAACTTTATCTTAATTTTACAACATTAACAGTCCCAGTCATAAGCTTGGAAACACCCACCCTTAGAATGGTGTATTTTTGTAATATTTTCTACATTTTAGAATAAAATATGAAGCCTGATTTTTTGTTTTCTGCTTTTCGCTTTTTCCCCTTCTGACAGAAAAACCAAAAAATGCTGCTGTTGTTTAGTTTTTCTGATTTCGTTTTGGACTGGAAAACCCAAGGACAAACGATACATGGACTTTTTGCATTTGTTTGGCTTTAATGTGTTTGATATAAACCTAGAGTTGAGAACCTACAGATGTGTGTGTTTGTATGAGTAATCCATCCATCCATCCATCCATCGATTTTCCAAACCGCTTATCCTACTGGGTTGCGGGGGGTCCGGAGCCTATCCCGGAAGCAATGGGCATGAGTCAAGGAACAACCCAGGATGTGGGACCAGCCCATCGCAGGGCACACTCACACACCATTCACTCACACATGCACACCTATGGGCAATTTACCAACTCCAATTAGCCTCAGCATGTTTTTGGGCTGTGGGGGGAAACCGGAGTACCCGGAGGAAACCCCACGACGACATGGGGAGAACATGCAAACTCCACACACATGTGACCCAGGCGGAGACTCGAACCTGGGTCCCAGAGGTGTGAGGCAACAGTGCTAACCACTGCACCACCATGTCGCCTGTTGTATGAGTAATATAATGTAAAAATTAAATTCTATTTTATGTCCAGTACAAAAGGCAAGCATATCATACAGGTAAAACACCCACATTTAAAAAATGTTTTCATGAAAGTCTGTAACAGTAGAGTGAAGGAACTGACCAGTGGCTGGGCAACTGATATATGGTATGATGATGACCATTGAATGTTTCTCAACTTTTTAACCCTAAAAAAACACACCACTTCCAGAGATGATATATATATATATATATTATTTATTTAAAATGTAATGTTTCCTGGGGGCTGGGGAGGGCACCTGCAGGAGAGAGACAGATATTGATCATGTAAACATCCTTCAGCAGTGCAGTAGTCATACTTCACATTTTTTATTGGGATTGTTGGGGGGGGGGGCACATGCAGCCATGGTACCTAAGCTCTGCTCAAGTGAGATCTGAGTTACAGGGAAAGGTCAATAGGCCTTGTTTATATGCTGCTGTTCCACAGACTTCCAGTAGGGGCTCCATGTGAGGAAAGAGCGAGGGCTATGCTCTATCTCAAGTACACACAGAGTCACAGAGTAGGTCAAAGAAGCGAAAACAAAGTACCATACCTGAGTTGTTGTCACTGAACACGAAGTCCCGGTTTGCTCCAAACTACAGGTGAGAAAGGCCCTCCTCTAAATTGGCCTCTCTCATGCGGGACGGGGGCCGTAAGGTGGCGTGGACCTCAGGAGCAGCGTGCAGCAGTATGAGCAGCCATGCCTGTGCCAGCAGCACCACTGCCTGTACCCGGTTGTCCCATGTTGGGGACAGGCCAAGCGCCGCGTTGCCATACAGGCAGAAGGTGATCCAGGCCACCCACAGCAGGACTGAGGCCAGGCAGGTGATGAGCAGCCACGTGGTCCTGCACCTCCACCGTGGCTGCTGCCTCCACAGACTGCAGGCCGCCCCCACCAGTGCTGCCAGGAGCAGGACCAGCACATAAGTGGTGGCCAGCGCAAAGTCCAGCGGCTGGTATTCACAGGCTGGCTGGCATGTGGACATCGTGGCTAGAAGGATCCACTCCGGATCCAACACGGCCAAGGCCACCGCCAGCCCCATCAGTTGACCTGTGCTGGGGCTATGAGCACCTTGTCCCAACCGGCGCAGTCGCAGACCATGAAACACGAGGCATGTGTTGCAGATAGCAAGCAACACCCCCCTCAGGACACGCCGGGCGAAGCAGAGGCTCTCTTGCTGCTCAGCGATGTATCCCAGGCTGAGGCCACAAAGCCCAAATATGGCTGCGAGCAGCAGGAGTAGCGGCGCCACCCCGCTGCGCTCCTCAGCCTCTGTGATCTTCCGCAGGCGACACAGTACCACCAGGAGCAGGATCAGCGAGGCGAGGGCCGCCGCCGCTGCCGCCACCACCACCACCAAGCCCCACACCGCATCCAGCTCACACAAGGCCGTGTAGGGCCTTGTCAGGATGGAGCCGGATCCACAAGGAGAAGCTTCGTCCCATGAAGAGCTGCCCCCCACCAGGGACAGGACGAGGAAGGTGAAGAGATTGATAGAGGGTGCCATCACTGGCAGGGAGAGAGAAAGGAATCATTTAATGGGTTGAAGAAGTATTAGTCCATTAAACGCAATGTAGCCTGCTGCTGTGCAGGACACATCACAGGCGACACGCTGAGCATGCTGACAGCTGAGCAATGGACTTCTGCAGTGTGAGACTACATGCACTTTCTTAAAAAGCAGTAATCAATGCCATGTCAACCAGCTGAACAACTTCACAAGTAAATCGGCACATTATATAGGCCACCATCGTTATAAAAAATAATTATTATTTAAATTCAGGGGTCTCAAACAAATTACTGTATATGGCCGGCCGATATCAGAGAAAAATTAAAACCATGTAATGTCATTCCAGCGCAATTGACACCCGCCAGTCTGCACGTTTTGCGGTCGGTAGTTTAGCATATCACAGCGTTTTTTTTTAGTTTAAGACCTTTGATCTAAGTGAAGTATACATTTTGAAGGGGAGGCCTTACCTTCACTGTCAATGTCTTTCAGCTTCACTTGCTCTTACAACACGTACGATGCACTCACGAATCGTTTGTGTTTGCTTCTCCCTTATCAAACAGATTATTTATAAGCGGTGCATCATGACGTAGTACTGCATTTTTTACGTAATGGAACGCTAACGTTCTAAATAGGGTGGGGGCAGGGAGGGGGCATTAAGTGTCATCCTTTTTGTGTTTACTTTTGAAAAATTGAGATATAACCTTTAAAAAGCACGGATATAATGTAAGAAACTTTTAAAAAAATAAATACAAATAAAAACGAGCAAATGCATTCAATCTCATTTCTTGTAGCTAGTGCTGGAAACTTTGGTGGACACCAATAACGATATATTTTTGTCCAGTAATATTACCAATACCTAATGTTTGTCCAAACCCATGCAGCGCTCTAAGAAACTCCAGCTTCTGCGATTCCCCCTGCAGACCGCTACGGCTGATACAAAGACAAATGCGCAAAAGATGCTAGTAAGATACAGAGATTGGTCATTGGTTAATATTATATAAATACGCAATTAATAATATGACAAGTGGCAGTATTGCTACACGATTAAATAAACGACAAAAACAATAATAATGACTGATAAGTCATAACGCGTTTTTTTCTTTGATGGTGATAACATGTACATGCAGTACACCGATACCGAAATAAGAGAATTAATGCTATTAGCAGAAAATTATTACTGGAGACATAATTGTTAGGACACCCTCGGCAGGGAAACGCGGACCCAGGAATGCGGAACAGAGCGATCTTTATTAGATCGAGCAGGTAACAGGCTTTCAATGGGCCAGCCAAGAAGAATGGTCGGGGACAGAAGGTAGATTCGGTAGCCGGGGAGATCCAGTCCAACAGGCAGGCACAGGACACGGAGACGAAGGGAAGGGGAGACGAGAGATCCTGGGGCTGGCAGGGAAGGCAGGACGGGAGGTTCAGGGACGAGGGCTGCTCTGGGAAAGGAAGGCAGGCAAGGTAAGGAACGAGGGAATGACACTGGACAAGCAAGCGCTCAATATAGAAATGAAACATTGGCAATACTTCGCAACCCCCGTTGCGTGTGCTGTCCCTTTGTAGTCTCCAGTATGCAGGCTTAATTGATGACATCCGCCGGTGTACGTGACAATAGTTATGTTTCTTCCCGTTTGCAATCAAAGTGTGAGCTTCGGGCGTGACGTTAAGCGGAATCCCAGACCGATTGTATAAAAACGCAACAGGCTTCATTTGAGACTGTATAGGCTTCTGAATTTTTCGTATAGGCTTAATTTGAGTCTGTTTTCAAAGTAAATTAAAAAAATATAGATAACTGATATGTTATCAGTTAATTTTTCAAATATTCTCATTAAAGTGCTTCTGTTGAGAGGGCTTAAATTACGAAAATGTTAACATTGTTCAGTTATTTTTATGTCCAGTGTTGTGGAGTAGCTAACTAAAATAACTTTACTTCTTTCAGTAGCTTATCGGTAGAGCAAATACTTTTAAAACGCTGTAGCTTTTCCAGTAACTATTTTTTTCCTTTTTTTTTACAAATAGCGATATAGCAGCGACATCGTCAAAAATATTACAGGTCGCCGATCGCTGTCAAAAAATATATTTTCATTTCAACATTATTTTCCGCGTTTTTTAATTCATTTGGTTTTTGATGTAGTTAGCATCTCCCTAGCACGGCCACACAATAGCAAAGACATAAACTTAATTTTCAGAGAATCATCTCACCTGTTTACCTCAGCCGCCAGATCAAATTGTTCCGACCAGTCAGACCACTCACGCCCCACACCATTAAAAGTTTCCGGTATAAATATTGGGTAAGCAGGGGGGCCACCGGGAGATTGAGAAAACACTCTCTAGACGTAACAGGACAATCAGCGCCCTCATAATTAGGAGATTGTACACTATCCTCGGCCTCCGACATGTTAAAGCTAATTCTAGATTTCTAAACGGGAACACCACAAAGGAAAGAAATGATCCTACCGCTGCCACCAGTGCAACTAACCTAAACTAGCGTCAGAGGCTGTGAAAGGAGAACAGATCACCACCAGACTGCAGCTACAATTACAAAGATACTTTTATTCAGTACAATTCATGCAGCGACCCATTGGGTCGGATCTGGATTCACAAAGAGTTCGGTCCCGCTTTCTCCCCGTAGCACACCACCCCTTTTCAAGTGTGTGTTATTAACCCACGCTACCACGCAGTAAATCCCGCACCACACAACATCCCTATTAGGGCACGGCACACCAATAGCACTGCAATGCACAGTAATCCCCACACTTCGGGCACAGGCAAGCGTTACGGGACCAGAACCGCCTACTGTATATAGTCCTGTCCCGACCCTAAGCGGTTACACTGCGCATTTAAACCACACGTAACACACATACAATAAAGACATAGTTAAAACAGAACACCCCCTCCCCCCCAGGGATCAGGACCCTCCCCCGGGGAAGGAACAATCACACCGGTCCGTCACCTAGAACGTCCCACGGAAAGGGAATCCCACCCCCCCCACCGCCAATCCGTCCCTATGAGGGTGCCGCTACTCCCGTCTATCAACCACCCCGTCTAAGCAGTGGTCATAGCCTCCTACCCCCACTGTCCTGACTGTCCTCGCCCTACCGCACCGGGAACTGTCCCTACCGCCCACTCTCTGGCTTCACCGCCGGCAGCCCTAAACGGCATGCGAGCGGCACCTCCCCCAGGACCCAACGCGTACGGTGCCTACCAGACCATATCTCCCTAACGCGCCTCCCACTCCCTCTATTAACCCCAGATCCCTCACAACCCAGGTGTAGCCACTTAATTAACTATTACCTTCCACGCCCATCCCTCACCCTCCACATGCACACATATCATCATTACACAGTATTTGAGGGATGGAGGGATGAGAAGAGTGGGATAGAGGGAAATATAAGGAGAAGGAGGTTCCTCGGAGCTCCGAGATGTGTTTGGCTGTAATAAATCTGGAATATAGCTATATGACATAGTTTTTGATAACACCAGCATTTATTTTTTAGGTTTGTCGAGCTCCGTCAAAACAATTAGAACGAGTCCATTATGTAACTGGAACCCCTCTCACATGTAAACACAGTGACACGCTACAGCGTTGGTTTGTTGTCTGAGGCTATGATACTGACCACAAACACATTCTCAAATTTCACTGCACCAATCACAGCATATGCAGGCAGAAAAATGATAGCAAACAACATTCAGCATTAGACTCTAAAACCGTCTGTAATGTCTGTGTTTATCCAGTGGACCATAAATTAAAATAAGCTTTCCTATTTCAGTTTCTTTCAGATGTTATAAAGTAGTAAATAAAGAATCATATTAATTAAACCATGTATTACTGACTATCAGACAACTTCAACAAGTTACCAAATGGATGCAAAATCAAAGATATTCATTTGCGCCTGGCACTAACCATGTACTCCTTCACAGTACTAAGCCATAGAAAGGGCCCCAATGAAACCCCTGCATTCCTGCATCGCAGATACTCTAATCTCAGCATTTATAAGATTATATTTGTACTACCTGCCAATTTTTATATTTGATGAGACTAAAAATTGAGAAATATCTATATGCAGAAGTAGTTTTTCCTGATAAGAAGGATAATATCAAGACTGTCAGCATTTACAAATCGAATTATGACACATCTGTGTAGCCCAGACTGTCCGGAAAATGGCTGACTAATGTACATACAGTGTAATAAACTTTATATCAAATGGATAGAAAAACGCTCAATAATGGACAGGATTCAAAGGGTAAATAAGGTGCATCATGTGGAAGAGAAGTTAGGTGGCGTTGGGGTGCATTGTGAGTTTCATCTGGTAGCTAGAAGGGAACAAACAGGGCTTTGGGGGGGGGGGGGGGGGGGGACTTCTCCAGGGGCTACATCGCTCTACCTTTTTTAAAATGATTTATTAAAAAAAAATCTTTTCTTCTTACACTATAATGGCAGGTTTAGGACTGATACAGTACAGTCATAACCAGTGTCAAGGATTCTATGCATCGCTACACAGAGACAAGTCCATATATTGAGCCAAGGCTAAAATTGTGGTTTACTTACAAGTGCACTTTGCTGGGCAGTGGGGGTATTTCTCCTTCTCTGCTCACATTTTCCCCTCTTATCCTGTCTTCTCCTCCGCAGCCCTTCCTCCTTCTCTCTGTTGCTCCTATATTCCCTCCCCTCCAGTCATCTATGTTCTCCTTCCTCTGCGGTCTCTCCTCTTCTCCCATTCTTCAGTTATACTGTCTTCTCCGCTCTCCCTGTATCCCTCCTGTCTTCTGGTCCTGTCGTCTCTTCTCCAGTCATCCCCTGCTTCTCAGTCATCTCTGCATCTTTTCTCTCTTTTGTTTGCTCATTCTTTGATTGTTTGTGTTATTCGTTAACCCACCACCCCATGCTGGATGAGTCTTGATGTTTTTTGTTCTTTTTAAAGTTAGGCTTCTTCCTTTGTTTTTGTGCCATATCTTCTGCCCTCTTCTGGTTGCGGCAGTGCATGACACGGGTGGAAAAATAGGGTTTATTACAACACACACATCAAAACCAAAAGGATCAGGATGGATTCAAAATAAACAGCAAATGACCAGGAATGAAATAAATGATGGAATAAACACAGCTAGAGAACTATATACATACATACCACATACAGCTATAATGAACCATCAAACAACAGAAGCAGAACAGGCACTTAAATACACAGCTAACAAGACACAGTGCAGGACAGTGAGAATCATAACCAATAACAAGGACTGAGGGCAACCCAGGAACAGGTGTTACAGTTAAACAGCACTGGTGAAATCAAAGTGGCCTTTCAGCCACATGGTCAGCTCTGCATCGCCCTCTGCTGTTTGCATTAGAAGCTGCTTGAAATTCCCACTCTCCTTACCAACACCTCGAAAAGCCAGGCCTTGCCGTGCCAAGTACTTAACTCCAGAAGATTTTTCCTCACTTGCTGCTGCTCTTTCCAGCTCATCTGAAGGTTGAATATTAACAGGATTGATCTTCTGAATCCATGTCATCAGTGCTAATCTGTGGCACTGCCTGTCTTTATGTGCACTGAATTTCCCCAGTGCCTTTTCCAGTTTCGCATGCCAGTCTTCACAAGAGCTGAATCTGTCTTTCATGCCAGTTTAGACATTTGTGTTACAAATTATTTTGCACAGTAGAAACAAAGAACCCCCCTTAAGAAGAGGGGGAGCTGTAATGGAGCCCAGTGTGATCTTTAAACCATTTCTCATGAAAGCATGGTCTCCTGTTTGATAGACGTGACATTTACATTTGGCTGATTTGGTGATGGTCCAAGCTCTTTCCCCCCTCCTCCCTAATACACCTTCATCTTCACCTGCCTGTCTGCTCTCTCACTCTCTCTCTGTCATTGACTCACACTCAGTCTCCCTGATTAAATGCTGTATCTGAAATACACACCACAGGCCAAACTAAGAAGCATATTAAACTAACATCAGGATCAGGCTGCTGTGACGTCATTATTCACTCTTAACCATCAATATTTGCTCCTTTTCTCACTCCCCTCCATGTCGCCTGCATTCTCTGCCGTCAGCAGCCTCTTGCTGTCTCTCCCTCTTCATCTTTACTCTCAGCACAGCAGAGTTTACATGAAAGCAGTTATCAGTAAACAAGTGGTGCTTCTTGGCATGATGCTCAGGAATGGATTTCTAAGGATTTGTTACCTGAATGGGAATGATTAATATATGAAGAATCTTTGACTCACATACTGTATACGTCTATCATCTGACTGGCACTAATTATCTCACTGTCTGTACTTACTTTTCTGCTTTTCTGTGGTTGCCCAAAAACTCACGATTGTCACACTTCCTCTTCAGGATTACAGACTTTCATGAAAACATTTTTTTAAATGTGGGTGTTTTACCTGTGTGATATGCTTGCCTTTTGTACTTTATGAAGGACATAAAATAGAATTAAATTTTTACATTATATTACTCATACAACAGGCGGCATGGTCCTGCAGTGGTTAGCACTGTTGCCTCACACCTCTGGGACCTGGGTTCGAATCCAGCTAATTGGACTTGCTAAATTGCCCATAGGTGTGCATGTGTGAGTGAATGGTGTGTGGAGTGTGCCCTGCGATGGGCTGCCCCCCACATCCTGGGTAGTTCCCTGCCTCGTGCCCATTGCTTCCGAGATAGGCTCCGGACCCCCCCGCGACCCAGTAGGATAAGCGGTTTGGAAAATGGATGGATGGATGGATAAAACACAGTAAAACACAATAAAACACACTCCACCTCATACAGGGAGAGAGAAGCGAGTGTGTGAACAGACTCACATTGTAAGAATTCTGCTCTGGTCCTGGGCACTAATACTGCTAGGACGGTGTCTTTGGTAACTAGAAGGAGACAGAGAGAAACAGGGATGTGAGTAAAAGGAATTTACTTGTGGGAGATGGACTTCACTCACTGTGGAGATAACAGCAGTGGGGTATTATCATTATGAGGGAAAATAACAGGCATTTTAACAAACTGCAAATCATGGTAAGTTACACATAATACAGATTTTGGTTTCTGTAATGTAGAAGAAACATATTTCATGTGATCTGGGTTTTGCAGCCAGTAGAATGTGAAGCTCTATCACCAGTTATCACAAAGATTTAAACTTATTGTAAACAAACTGACTTGGTCACACAAATGTGAGGCTGACTGTACTGCATACTCTCTCTGCACGGTCTAAATCGGGGGGGGGGGGGGGGGGGGCAATTCTACCCGCAAAGTCCAGTGTGTACGCAGGTCTTTGGGGTAACCTTTAGGTCAGCTGTTCAACCCCAGGTGTGAGACCCTTCAGCCAATCAGTCCTCTAATTAGTAATCCAGCAAAAGCAGCCCTTTCTGGGTAAGATTGGCCAGCCCTGGTCTATATT